>NC_068357.1:40546274-40665322 GCF_020536995.1 Dreissena polymorpha
CCCAAAACTTCAACTTGATCATAACTTTTGCAATATTGCAGATAGCAAGTTGATATTTTGCATTCATGTGTTTCTCATAGAGCTGCACATTTTGAGTGGTAAAAGGTAAAGGTCATCCTTCACGGTTCCTATATTTGGCTTCAAACGGCGCAGTAGGGGGCATTGTGTTCACGAACACAGCTCTTGTTTTGTTTATGTTTTTCATAACATACACTGACCTAAATAAGCCAATTATACTATTTGAGGGCTCTCTGGAAAAATGGAGCTTAATGCATTCAGTTCAAATGTCATCCCATGAAAGCCTGTGTAGTTCACATAGGCTTATCAGGGATAACCACTTTCCATTTAGAACTGGATTTTTGTAAGAAGTATCTTTCTCTAAATGGAAACTTCCCTAAAAAGGAAAAAATTGCTAACCCTTATTAGCCTGTGGGGACTCACAGGCTAAGCTGGGACTAGACTTAACACATGTGCATTTAGCCAAGTTTTCCTGAATTCTTGGTCAAATTTTATGTTATTATTTCATTTACATTCACATACTTTATTAACACATATACTATTTTCAATAGTGTTATAATCTTTCTTTCAGAGTCATTGTCAGTTATGAACAGTGATAAAAATGTCCGTTCCATACTTCACCTGCTGGTGAAGTCAGAGGGTGCAGGAAAGAAGTAATCAACCATGGCCAGTGCAAAGTTATAACTTTATATATACACTGATTAGTGCGTTTTGCTATATGAGTCAGACTCTCTGAAACAGAGATTAATGCATGAGGGTAAAGTGTTGTTCTTAGATATGTTTCACATATTGGTTCACAGACAGCTCTTGTGTGTGCCACTATTAGTTCACAGACCTGGCACATCTATGTCAGACGCGACATTGAGATGTTTCACATATTAGTTCACAGACAGCTCTGTGGTGTGCCATATATTAGTTCACAGACTGCACATCTATGTCAGACGCTACATTGAGCTGTTTCACATTATTGGGTCACAGACAGCTCTGTAGGTGTGCCATATATTAGTTCACAGACTGGACATCTATGTCAGAAGCTACATTGATATGTTTCACATATTGGTTCACAGACAGCTCTGTAGTGTGGATATATTAGTCCACAGACTAGACATCTATGTCAGATGCTACATTGAGATGTTTCACATATTGGTTCACAAACAGCTCTCTGTTGTGCCATATATTAGTTCACAGACTGCACATCTATGTAATATGCTACAATGAGATGTTTAACATATAGGTTCACAGACAGCTCTGTAGTGTGCCATATATTAGTTCACACACTGCACATCTATGTCAGATGCTACATTGAGATGTGTTCACATATTGGTTTCACAGACAGCTCTTAGTGTGCCCATTATATTAGTTCACAGACTGCACATCTATGTCAGATGCTACATTAAGATGTTTCACATATTGGTTCACAGACAGCTCTGTGGTATGCCATATATTAGTTCACAGACTGCACATCTATGTAAGATGCTACATTGAGATGGTTCACATATTGGTTCACAGACAGCTCTGTGGTGTGATTTCACATACCGCTTAAAATATGACAGATGGTTCACAGCTTACTGCTGTAAGATTTTGATGCATGTTGGGTATTTATCCCACGTTTTTCAAAGATAAAGTGGGGATATTGTTGTGATGTGCGTCTGTCTGTCCGTCCTGGCCACCTGCTCCTCCTACACTATTAGCCACTAGAACCTTGAAAACTTACATACATGGTAGCTATGAGCATATGTGCGACTGGTGACAGTGACAGAATTTTGTTCTGACCCCCTGGGTCAAAAGTTATGTAGGTTGGGGCAGGGCTGGGTCAGAGATTTTCACTAATTTTTTGCTCCACTGGCCAGCGGCCAGCGGGGCTTGTGTCATGGTCCACATTGTCCGTCGTGCGTTTGTCCGTGCGTTAACTTTTTCTGGTTAACACCTTCTCCTTAACTACAAGTCAAATTCTTATAAAAACTCCTCACAAATGTTCTTAGGGTGAACCTCTTTCAAATTTGTTCAATTATGCCCCTGGGGTCAATTTGATTCCTGCCCTGGGGGTCACAAAATTAACAATTTGCTTATATAAGGCCTTTTTTTGTGAAAACTCTTCAACATGTCTTCTCCATAACCATAGGGCCTAGGGCTATCAAATTTGGTATGTAGAGACATCTAATAGTCCTCTACCAAATTTGTTCAAATTATGCCCCTGGAGTCAAATTTGACCCTGCCCCGGGGTGGTCACACAAATGAACAAATGCTTATATAAAGTCTATTTTGTGCAAACTTTAAAGATCTCCTTGTCCATAACCGTAGGGCCAGGGCAACCAATTCGGTATGTAGTGACATCTAATAGTTCTCTTATCAGTTTGTTCAAATTATGGCCCTATGGTCAAATTTGACCCTTCCCCGGGGGTCACAAAAATGAACATACGCTTAAATAAGGCCTGTATTATGCAAACCGTATGGAATAGGGCTACCAAATTTGGTATGTAGTGACATCTAATAGTCCTCTACCAAATTTGTTCAAATTATGCACCTGGGGTCAAATTTGACCCTGCCCCTTGGGTCACAAAACTGAACATATGCTTATATAAAGCCTCTTTTGCGCAAACATTTAAATCTTCTTGTCCATAACCGTATGGCCTAGGGCTAACAAAACTGGTATGTAGTGACATCTAATAGATCTCTACTTAGTTTGTTCAAATTATGCTCCTGGGGTCAAATTTGACCCTGCCCCACACACCTGATCACAAAAATGAACATAATTATGCTAAAAAAAGCCTCTTTTGTGCAAACTTTAAAAATCTTTCTGTCCATAACCAAATGTCATAGGGCTACCAAATTTGGTATGTAGTGACATCTAATAGTTCTCTACCAAGTTTGTTCAAATTAAGCCTCTGGGATCAAATTTGACCGTTCCCCAGGGGTCACAAAAATGAACCTATGCTTATATTGAGCCTATTTTGTGCAAACTTTAAAAAAAATTATGTTCATAACCATTGGGCCTATTTCTACCAAATTTGGTATGTATTAAAATCTTTAAGTTCTCTACCAAGTTTTTTCAAATTATGCCCCTGGGGTCAAATTTGACCCTGTCCCGGGGGTCACAAAAATGAACATATGCTTAAATAAGGCCTATTTTGTGCAAACTTTAAAATCTTCTTGTTCATAATTCTAGAGCCTAGGGCTACTCAATTTGGTATAGTGACATCTAATAGTCCTCTACCAAATTTTATTCAAATTATTCCCCTGTGCTCAAATTTGACCCTGCCCCAGGGGTCACAAAACTGAACATATGCTTATATAAAGCCTCTTTTGTGCAAACTTTAAAAATCTTCCTGTCCATAACCATTGGGCCTAGGGCTACTAAATTTGGTATGTAGTGACATCTTATAGTTCTCTGACAGGTTTGTTCAAATTATGCCCCTGGGGCCAAATTTATATATAAAAATGCTCACCCTTCCAACTTAAGCGCCCAGTGGGATAAGGGATAGTCACATCCTTGAGTGCATTTCAACCCATACGCATTGCATGCTTTTTCGCATAAAAAACAGTGGAGCGATACAGGGCCATCATGGCCCTTTTGTTTTATGTTATTTTACATTAACTTCTTCATTTCTGAACCGATTTACTTTAAATTGATACTGAGCCTCTCGTATGACAATACGGTCAATCTCAACTATACATGGCCCCATTTCCAAACCTGGGGCGCCTCGGCCACATAGGCCACGCCCACCCAAAATTGCATATTACTATAATTTCTTCATTTCTACACCGATTCACTTCAAATTGATACTGAACCTCTCTTATGACAATGTGGTCAATCTCAGCTATGCATGGCCCCATTACCAACCCTAGGGCAGCCCGCCAACATAGGCCACACCCGCATAGGCCACGCCCACCCAAAATTGCCTTTTACTATAATTTCTTCATTTCTACACTGATTCACTTCAAATTGATACTGAACCTCTCTTATGACAATACGGTCAATTTCAGCTATGTATGGCCCCATTACTAACCCTGGGGCGCCCCCCGCCCACTTAGGCCAAGCTCACATAGGCCACGTCCACCCAAAATTGCTATTACTATAATTTCTTCATTTCTACACCGATTCACTTCAAATTGATACTAAACCTCTTTTATGACAATACAGTCAATCTCAGCTATGCATGGCCCCATTACCAACCCTAGGGCAGCCTGCTCACATAGGCCACACCCACATAGGCCATGCCCACCCCAAATTGCCTTTTACTATAATTTCCTCATTTCTACACTGATTCACTTCAAATTGATACTGAACCTCTCTTATGACAATACGGTCAATCTCAGCTATGTATGGCCCCATTACTAACCCTGGGGCGCCCCGCCCACATAGGCCAAGCCCACATAGGCCACTTCCACCCAAAATTGCCTTTTACTATAATTTCTTCATTTCTACACTGATTCACTTCAAATTGATACTGAACCTCTTTTATGACAATACAGTCAATCTAAACTATGCATGGTGCCATTACCAATCCTGAGGCGCCCCGCCCACATAGGCCACGCCCACCCAAAATTGCCTTTTTACTATAATTTTTTCATTTCTACACTGATTTTCTTCAAATTGATACTGAAAATCTCTTATTACAATACGATCAATCTCAACTATGTATGGCCCCATTACCAACCCTGGGGCGCCTCGCCCATAATAGGCCACACCCACCCAAAATTCTCTTTTACTATAATTTCTTCATTTCTACACTGATTCACTTCAAATTGATACTGAACTTCTCTTATGACAATACGGTCAATCTCAACTATGCATGACCCCATTACCAACCCTGGGGCGCCCCTGGGTCAAATATGCGGCATGGGGATAGGCGTCGGCCTCTGCCACGCCATTTCTAGTTGACTGCTGTCAAGTGTCTGTAACTTAAAGACATTGCTGTTTCATTGTTATGATGTATACAGTTTTTTTTTTAAATTTACTATAAGTAAATGTTTACATGTTTGAAGTATAACTTGAATTTTGTGAAACACATGCAATTGTATTGACTTGATTCAGAAGGATCTCATGTAACCACAAGGTTTATTTATGAAGGGTGATATGCATAAGTATCTCTTAAATTTCATTTTGCATTTATTTACAAAGACAAAGGGTGTCATTTTTTGCTCAGGCTGTCTAAAGTCAAGATTTGAATGTCTCAAGTTTACTTAAAAATTTGTATTAGTTACCTTATTTGGTGATCACATGCTATCTGCAACTGCATATATCATGTACCAAAATATATTTTATTTCAAAAATGCCTTTAAACAATTATAGAACTGGATTTACTTACCCTACCGAAATTCTTTGAAATATATCGGCTACATCTCCAGTAGCATGTCCAATTTCTCACAGCATGTTGGGTTTCCGGGGGTGCAACTGATCCCCAAATAGATACTACCATGAACTTTCTTGTAAGGTAAACAAGAATGATACAATACATTTTATTGCAAAAATACTGAATACAATAAACTAGTGTTCGCAGATGACAGGATTACATGCTACTTGCTACTATTTAATAAGTCTTTTAATTTTAAATGATGTTCATGTTGATTATTTATTCTTTTACTTGACAATATAAAATTGAAGAGCTAATTTTTTTATATAGAACAGGACAATAAATCAACATAATAAACTGAAAACCTATTAAATTTAGTTAATTTAACATGCATTTTATTATGCATTCGGCATGATGGTTTAAATAATACTTTGAAATGCTTTCTGAACATGTAAATCCTTTCATACAATTCGTAATGCAAATATTGACCAGTTCCTATTTCAAGATGATGTTTCTTTAACCTCTCATGCAAGTCTTTAACTTCGTCAATGCCAACTAGAAACCAACTAGAAACCGTATTCACACAAGTTTCAATTTTAAGGAATAAGCTATTCAAGAACTGAACACCTTGCTAATCTGTTGACATGCTAATTATCAGTTGAAATTAATGAATCAAAGTTATAAAATCCATGGTTTAACTTCAATCAAGTCATGTGGGTTTGAAGGGACCTTTTCACAAATTATGAATGAAATGATGTATGTCATTAAATGCTTTATTTTTATAAATCTAAACATTGGATCTCCAGTAAAGCTCCTGAGTAAAAACAAGAATAAAATTAAAGAACGAAAAAAAGTAACCCTCAACTGGGCTCGAACCACTGACTCCTGGAGTAAAAGTCTAACACTGAGACAAATCGGCCATTCTTGCTCATTATAATGAGTGATGTATTTTATACTTCATATAATTATAGCTCATAGTGTCACA
Source organism: Dreissena polymorpha (assembly GCF_020536995.1). Taxonomy (NCBI): domain Eukaryota; kingdom Metazoa; phylum Mollusca; class Bivalvia; order Myida; family Dreissenidae; genus Dreissena; species Dreissena polymorpha. Next base: position 40,552,572 of record NC_068357.1, read on the forward strand.
AGATATAACAACAAAAACAGAACTCTCCAAATTATTCAATCGTTTTGCATTGCAATGCTTAATAATTTACAGGTTTTGAAATCCTCAAGAGATGCCTATAATGGATATTGTTGAGCATGGTAAATGTTCCGTAATACTGTTCCCTCACAAATACCGTATCATAACTATAATGAAATGGTTCGAATCTGAAACATTTTTTTAAAACCTCAATTAACCAAAACGTGAAAAGGTTCCTTTAAAGTGAGCCACACATGCCACAATGGATATGCCGTCAGCTTAGCTCATGACCAGCCTGTGCATTCTTGCAGTCTTGTCAGGAGCTACCTTAAAAACTTGCATGACTTTATAAGACAGGGAAGCTCCTGACCAGACTTCACTGGCCGCATACGGCACAAGACCTATTTTTGCAGGATGTGGTTCATTAAAACATTACAGAGAGCATGAACTTTCTTTGTCATTTGCCAAAATCTGTAAGGAGTCTGCATTCAACAATTCTTGAAGAAGTACAACAGTGTACTGTAAAAATACAAAGAATGTAATTTTGAGACCACTCATGTACCAATAAAAAATGTATGTAAATTAACAGCATGTTTAACACCAATGAATAACCTGCACTTGAAATAGCTTGTAACAAAACTTGGTTTCTGAATAGTGAGCAAAAGAAAGCCAGCTGTTTAAAACCACAGAAAGGCAATCTATCCCCAAAAATTAATATCCCCTCTGTAATAAATGGATTTGTATTGATCAGCTAGGCTAGTGTGATGAGTAGCCCATAATTATCGAATTCACCATCACTCAACGCCAAGACAATTGCCACAGGCACAGAGAACTGTGTTCCATCACGCCATCAATTTTGGTTTTGAATACAGTCTCCAATTCTATTGTGGGATGCAGGGTTTATGTGACACTCGTTACATTTTGAAAGACCCGAGCCTGAAACCATAATACTATGAGTCCGGCTTGGAGGAAATGGGGCTGAATTCAGTCTGCACAGGCTAATCAGGGTCAACACTTCCCACATGACGTGTATGGTATTTTTGTTTACACGGAAATCTGTTCTAAGCAAAAATCCAGTTTAGGCAGAAAGTATCATCCCAGGGTAGCCTGTGCAATATAAGACAACACTTTATGAACATGCATTAAGCTCCATGTTCCCAAAGGAAGGCTAACAAGAGATTGCAAAGCAATATTGTCCCCTACCGGTGAAACTCCACCATCGTCAGTAAAAAAAAAATAATATTCGTTGCCATAGTAACCAGAATTTTTGGCGTAGAAACAAAATGAAATGACGTGCATAATCTCCATATTGCCGTCTATCCATGTTTCAAGTTTCATGAACAAATATTTAGAACTTTTAAAGTTATCGCAGGATCCAGAAAAGTGTGACGGACTGACTGACAGACAGACAGACTGAAAGACAGACAGACAGACGGAGTGCAAACAATAAATGCCACCCCAAGTATTACATTTGGGCATTAGACTTCCTCTATCAGTTGTGTCTGATCAGCAATAAATGTAGTCCTTGGGGGGGGGGGCACAAGAAGAAAGTGTGCAAGTGTCACAATCAAAAGAGAACATCATAAACATTATCAGAATCATAATTTGATCTTTTGCGTAATGTGCTTTTCAGCCATACTACAACAGAATTTGCAGCAAAACATTCTTCAAGTATGGGAATATGGACATAATGATAAGTTGTTTAGCATAATGAAGAGAATATCATGAGCTCTAAACAGCCACTTCAAATGGCAATGTAAATGACCCCATCAGTCATAAACACTTGTAGCCCATAATATATTCCAACTTGACCCATTACAATCATCCTGTAATATCCCCCTACCCTACCTTAATCTAAATGGTGTATTCATTGCAGCAAGTCTCATTCCCACTATTAGCTTTCTGTGCAAACAATTTTCTTCAAACAAATCAGTTGTTTTAAGCCTGACAATGGCCCTTGAGGATCAATCAATATTGGCAATTTATCGACAGCTACTCCACTTAGTTCCCTTAAAATCAGAGAGGACTTTATTGCCTTGTTTGATAAGAACAGGAAATCTGATAAATGGCATTTTGCATTTTGTTGGGAAGGTGGTCTGGATTTTTTATTGCAAAAGGGGGAGATGTATCTGCCGTGATAATGTATACTGTATATAATTTGCTCTATAAATGAACCATTTACAGATTTGGTTAACTCTTGTAAGTCTACATTATGACACAAACAGAAACATGCCATTATTGATAGTTTCGAAAATGATGATGACCATGATGATGATGATGATGGTTGTGGTGGTGGTGGTGATTATGATGATTGTGATGCTGCTGCTGCAGATGATGATGATGATCATATGATGATAATGACTTGTGTTGATGATGAGGAGGAAGATAATGATGATGATGAGGAGGATCAGTGATGATGATCATGGATTATGATGATGATGTTTATGAATAAGCACTCACAGAGATCATCATCAAAGTTTTCATCGGATTCTGTGCCGGAGTCTCGTTCTTCATCGTCAGCGTCCTGCAACGACAACCACACCAACTGCTTAATAAATAAGAACACTTGTAAATTATGGCACAAGACCAACAACAATATACATGTGAACACCAGCGTCTTTATCAACAAAGCAACAGAAGTGTTTGTTTATCAAGCCTTGCAGTAAGCAGCTTTCACACAAATGGAAGTATGTAAAAAGCTGATCAAAAACACCCAGTGGCATATGGTATGAGGCATATGGTAGAGCGATAACCAGGCTTTATGCTAATGTAAATGCTGATAAATTGGTATAAAAATTTCTTGCTTACAAATTGCGATTGAGAGTCAGTCCCACGAAAATACTTTTCACTAGGAAAATTGATGCCTATTCATCACACTGCCAACCAACCAGAAATCAATCTCCCTGTGTACTATTACCATCCGTGGGTTGCACTATTGGGCTATGCATGGAATATGAAGGCTTAAGTCTTTCGGTGCTGGAACCGAATTTTGAAGGCCTTTGCTAACAGTTTGGATCCAGATGAGACGCCACAAAACGTCTCATCAGGATCTAAACTGTTTGCTATTCTGATAGTATTCTTTGAAAAAAATCGAAGAAAATGCTAATTTTAGAAATTGAGCAGATGACATTTTAGCAGACGACAAATTTCCCAGCATGAAAAGGGTTAATATTCAGGCTATAATGATCATTTATGGCACTGGTAAGTATCACAGGTGGTTAGCGTGTGGCTATGATATTAATTAGTGAGAACATCATTTTGAATGATAATAATCATATTATAACGAAAAATTAACTGATGTAAAAAAATTGCTATCAAATATATTAATAACAAGGTATGCAACTCAAAATCACCCCAAAACAGGGTGCATCGCTTTGAACAGCCATATCTTCATCAATTGTGCAGCGATTTTCACGATCTCGGTCTTATTCAACGCAGAAATGAATTTCCTTTCTGGAAATGTATATGTCTTGTAATATTCCAAAATGCTGGGTCAACTTTTAAGAAATAACACGATACACAACTCGCATTACCCAGTTGACAATGATCATGCAGTCTTTAAGACTGAAATCTTCACGGAGTAAAGGGCATCTTCCCTACAAAGTTCATGTACCTCGATACCATAATTCAATAAAACGTATGAAAAAAACATTATTACCGTTCTTGTCGTTACATTATGCATCAAAACTAACTGTCCAGCGCCGTTTGAAACCTTTGTTTACACACATTTCAACTAACTGACATTTCAAACACACGAGTGATTTTATTGGTCCAATGCGGAGGTGTGTCTTTACAACTGGAGATTTCATTCATAAAGACTGCATTATCATTGTCAACTTGGCCATGCAAGTTGAATATCGTGTTATTTCTTAACAGTTGACCCAGCTTTTGTAAAAATATTGCAAGACATATACATTTCCTGAAAGGCAATTCAATTCTTAGTTGAATAAGACCGAGATCGTGAAAATCGCTGCACAATTGATGAAGATATGGCTGTTCAAAGCGATGCACCCCGTTTTGGGGTGATTTTGAGTTGCATACCTTGTTATAAATATATTTAATAGTGATTTTTGTTTTCAGAAAAGTTAATTTATCGTTATAATATGATTATTTATCATTTAAAATGATGTTTTCACTAATTAATATCATAGCCACACGCTAACCACCTGTGGTAAGTATAAGCACTTATTTAAATGATAAGCCATGGGACATTTAGCTGTGTCCACTCGAACTTTGCAACAGTGCCATATCAAAATGACAATTTCTTTTATGTATGTCAACCATTGCTTCTCTATTTGGAACATTTTCTATAAAAAGGCCTTTAAATATGTAGTCAAAGATCAAATTATTTACTCCCCAACGAAACTTTCATGAACAGATCCTTCACAAAAAATGGTTTCTTCTTCTATGAACTCAGGTTCATTAGCTCATGAATTTAGGTTCATGATTAGTTATTGAAATACAGCAAGTCTTATTTATGGAACACCGTCCTTGAACTTATGTTCATGATACTTTAAATAATGAAGTGAACTATATGCAATACAAAGCATTAACAGATCTGTAGAAAGAATGCGCATATAAATATTTTGAAATACTGGTATGTATGATTCGTATTTTGCATTTACTTTTTTAAAGTTTCATTCAGTTTTTAGTGTTTCATGAACATGAATACATTATCAAAAGTATCTTATATAAGAAAAAGAAAAAATGAAGTGCAAATGATGTTCATGTGATGCAGGTAAAAACTGCACCAACAAGAAACCGTCGGAGACGGGTGATGATCCCCAAAGTTTTTTTTTGTCACACTATTGCACTATATATTCAGACAAGAGGGCCTGAAAGGCCTCAAGTCGCTGACCTGACATTCAAAGGAACACCAAGAACAGTTCTAGAACGTTCCATATTCGCATTATAAAACGTATGTTCCAGAACAGTTTTCTAGAATAATTCCAGAACATTTGTGGAACATGGCTTATTTCTAAAACTGTTCCAATAATATTCAAGAACATTTTAAAAACATTTCAAGGACAAAATAAGTGCAAGAAATTTCTAAAAATGTTCTAAAATGTAGTTCTAGAACACATTTAGAACTCTTTAAGAACCAGCAAGTTCTACAAAAGTTCTGATGGGGAAAAAGAACACATATATAACAGGTCGAGAACGTGAAGGTCTACAATTGTTCAACGTATTACCTCCCTCTAGTAAGGGGAATTTCCTCCCTTTAAAATGTTCTTTCATATATTAATTACACTTATTGTTTACACATACTATTGATGTCAACAATATTATGCTTTTTTTCTAATTCTGTAACTAATTGAAGTATATTGTTGTAACTAAATAAAGTTTATATATTTTTTTATATAAAATTTATGTAATTATGTAAGGTAATCAGGTTAATACTGATGAATAAGACACTTGGAACTATGTTTAGAACAGTTCCGAAGGTTTGCTTCAGATAAGTCTGGAACAAATATTCCAGAACAGTTCTGAAAATGTCCTTGAACAGTTCTAGGACACACTGACTAGAACTGTTCTGTAACCATACTGAAAATGATCTAGAATTATTAAGGAACAGTTGTTGAACGCTAAATGAGAATAATTTCTAGAACAATTGTTCTAAAACAGTTCTGGAAATTTATACAAGAACAATTCTGGAATAGTTCTAGAATAATGGTACAAAAATTGTTCTAGAACCAACCTTCAGAACTGTTTAAGAACTATTTGTTCTACAAATTATTCTCATTTAACGTTCGACAATTGTTCTAAATCATTCTAGACCATTTTTAGGATGATTCCAGAACACTTCTAGTCTTTTGTTCCAGTACAAATCTAGACATTTTATAGAACAGTTCTAAAACGTTTCTCAGGGGAAGATGTCATTAGAACAATATGTTTTTACCAACTTTCATGACTAGTGAACACCCTGGCAGCCACGTTTTTCAATAGGCCAGAACCATTTTCATACACATCCAAGGTATCATTTAAACAAATATACTGACAAAGTTTCATGAAGATTCTTAAGTCCATATAAGGAAAAATGCCCCGCCCACGAGTGGTCATGTTTCTCAAGCAACTGGAACCACTTTCAAACTTGTCCAAAATATCATTGGGACAAATCTTCTGACAAAGTTTCATTATGATCGTACAATAAATATGGCTTCTAGGGTGATAACAAGGTTTAACTATAGCTATATAAGGAAAAATGCCACGCCCCCTTGGCGGCCATGTTTTTCCACCAACCGGAACCATTTTCAAACTCATCCAAGATATCATTGGGAAAAATCATCTGACCAAGTTTCATGATGATCAGACAATAAATGTGGCCTCTAGACTGTTAACAAGGTTTTACTAAAGCATGATATATAGCTATATTAGGAAAAATGCCCCGCCCCCTGGTGGCCATGTTTATTAAGCAACCGAAACCATTTTCGAACTCATCCAAGATATCATTAGGACAAATCTTCTGACCAAGTTTCATAAAGATTGGAAAATAAATGTGGCCTCTAGAGTGTTAACAAGGTTTTACTATAGCCATATAATGAAAAATGCTCCGCACCCTGGCAGCCATGTTTTTCAACCAACCAACAACATTTTGTAACTCATCCAAGAGGGATATTATTGGGGTGACTTCTGACCAAGTTTCACGAAGATCGGACAATGAATGTGGCCGCTAGAGTGTTAACAAGATTTTACTAAAGCCATATATAGCCATATAAGGAAAAATGCCCCGCCCCTTGGCAGCCATGTTTTTCAACCAAATGTAGTCATTTTCAAACTCACTCAAGATATCATTGAGACCAATCTTTTGACCAAATTTGATGAAAATTGGACAATAAATGTGACCTCTAGAGTGTTGATAACGTTTTACTATAGCCATTAATAGCCATATAAGGAAAAATGCCCCGCCCCTTGGCAGCCATGTTTTTCAAGCAAACGTAACCATTTTCGAACTCATCCAAAATATTATTAAGACCAATCTTCCAAGCAAATTTCATGAAGATTGGACAATAAATGTGGCCTCTAGAGTGTAAACAAGTTTTTACTTTAGCCATATAAGGAAAAATGCCCCGCCCCTGGCGGCCATGTTGTTTCATCGATCTGGACCATTTTTGAACTCGACCGAGATATCAATGACACCAATGTTTTGACCAAGTTTCATGACGATTGGGCAAAAATTGTGCCTTCTAGAGTGTTCACAAGGTTTCTCTATAGCCATATTAGGAATACTGCCCCGCCCCCTGGCGGCCATGTTTTTCAACGGACCGGAACCATTTTTGAACTCAACCAACATATCATTTAGACAAACATTTTGACGAAGTTACATGAAGATTGGACATCAAATGTGACTTCTACAGTGTTCACAAGGTTTTTCTTTTTTTTGACCTAGTGACCTAGTTTTTGACCCAGCATGGCCCAGTTTCGAACTCAGTCGAGGTATCAATGGGACAAATGTTCTGACCAAATTTCATGAATAAATGGAATAAATGTGGCCTCTAGTGTTCACAAGGCAAAATGTTGACGACGCACGACGGACGATGCACGAAGGACAAAAAGCGATCACAAAAGCTCACCATGGGCACGTTGTGCTCAGGTGAGCTAATAAAAGGAAACGTCTTGAGGGGCATAACTTTGGACAAAATAATCAATTTCAAAGGGCCATAACTCTCTAAATAAATCATCAAAGCAGAACCCACAAATAACATGCGCATCTCCTCAAGGTAGTTACGCTTCCCATAAAGCTTCATTGAATTCCATTAGTTGGGGGGACAAGACTTGCACTATATGTAAAGTTTATAGAAAATTTCAAAGGGCCATATCTCTGTGCAAAAATCATCCGACCGTAACCGGCTGATAATATGCACATCTCCTGTTGGTAGTGAAGCTTCCCATAAAGTTTCATTGAATTCCGGTCATTAATTGCTGACAAATAGCCCGGACAAAAATTGTGCACGGACAGACGGACACACGGACAGACGAAGCAGCGACTATATGCTGACCTCAAAAATTTTGGGGGAGCATAAAAAACAGCCATGCTCTTTGACCTTACGGACTATCTGATAATGTTTTAAGGAAAAAGGATTAACAAACATCAACGCAGAATATCTTTTTAAAAGATTCTTATTTTAAATCAATTATAATTGCGCACATTTTTCCCAATTGGGCTGGTACCGGTACTTTTCCCAATCTAGCAAAAATCTCTGAGCTCACATACACATGTAAACATATAACAGCGTGTCAAATAGATATAATTATAAGACATTGCCACACAAGAGAATCATGAAATTTCTTGCCTACAGGACATGATCTATAAATCATAACTTATTATTTCCCATTCAGACCTTAGACTATACCGAACATAATTTATCTGAAATAATCATAAGCATGAAAATATCTTATTTGCCCCAAGGGCACACTCAGTCACAAAACTGTGAAAGAAATAAAAGAGACGATTAAAAAAAAAGAATACCGGTACTCAATCTTTTATTAAACATGTGTACATATTTGTTGTTTTTTTTTCCTGATATAATAATTAATAAATAAATATTCAAAGCTCTTTATTTATTATTATTATCAGAGGTGTCAATAGGTATACTTAATATTGCGCCCTGAGGAAAGTGAATTGTATGCCTGAAGGACATTAATATACAAGCAGGCAAAATTTACTATATGTGCTATTATCCGAACCACCAAAATACAAAATGCTAAAGTGGTTTCCACATGTACCATCCATTAACACGAAAGGGCTTTAAGTCTTTGTTTTGAAGGTCTAATTATTGTTTAACATCTGTGCCATGTATGCGTTATAAGAACTTTTGCCAGCAGTTACATATACTTAATAACCTGTCACCCATTACAGTCATACCATCATTTCATTCATTACTTCATTCCCCCTGTAGCCATTAGGTAATTACATTAAAACCTTTGATATAGACTATTCTACCACCCGATGTCACACTGACCGATCACATGTCCACATTAACAGATTACCCCACACAGCTGTTAAAACATAGCAGTCCATAGGGACAGGATTTAAATCAGTTCTATGTATATTAAAACAACCTTTTCACATATTTTGGCATGTATTGAAGTTTGTCATTAAATGCTTTCAATGGATAAATTTAAACATTGGAATTGAAAAGCTCCAGTAAAACAATAATAAAATTAAATAAATAAATAATAGTAACCCTTAATTGCGCCCAAACCATTGAGCCTTGGAGTAAAAGTCTACCACTTAAACCACTTGGCCATCCGTGCTCATACAGCGCAATGTGTATTTTATACTTCATATAAGCATTCCTCGTAGTGGCACAAAATAAAATGGTAACAACAGAACTCTCCAAATGTTTCACGTTTGTAGCGCTTTATAATGTTTAGGATTATACTTCATATAAGCATTCCTCGTAGTGGCACAAAATAAAATGGTAACAACAGAACTCTCCAAATGTTTCACGTTTGTAGCGCTTTATAATGTTTAGGATTTTAAATCGTCAAAAAATGATTATCATAGATATTTAAGAGCATGGTAAATGGTCAGTATTACTGTTTCCTCGCAAATATCATATCAACAATGAGAATTCGCAAATCTTAAAACATTGTTTTCAGTTTTGTCAATTTACAAAAACATGAAAATGTCAATGTAAGTGTATTGAATAATAGCACATATTACACAAATAACTACATGCTATAAATGGTATCACGGAAAATACCATTTCAATTTCATAGGTGTGTGTTCAATAATGAGAAATAATATGCTATCAATTAAACAATAAAATAAAATTAAATGCTTATAATTGAGAATTCTGCGACAGCAAAGTCATTAAGACATATTAATATATTACATCATTCTTCCGTGGTTCAAAAACATACATTTAATGTTAAGCTTTCAAAAAGAGTTTTAATCTTTTATGATCACTTAATACTCCATTATAATAAATTGAGGACTGAAAGAAAACGTACAGGCATAGATCGTAATAATTTAGGCATTTAAATTTCAAAAAAGCCCATTAAATCCTGTTAACATAACCACTTCGCTTCATGATCCTACTCGAGACTTTGATTGCCTGAGCGTGCCACAGGAGGGAAGCCCATAGTATTATTAATTTTTTTCCATATATATGCTATAAAAGAAACAAGGAGTGCAACTTCATTTGCCGAAAAACAAGACCACCTTTACTGTAAACCATGTAACTCGAACAATTTTTAACGAATCAACTACACAACGGTTGTTTTCGAAAGCTAATAAAATATTTTTTTCAGGAAAAATTAACATCAGTAACATTGATCCAGCAGTATTTCGATACCAGCCCTCGGAAGTTGACACTCACGGAAAACATTTTGGTCGGACCCCGTAGTGTCCAATAAAGCTTCATTTTCCGGTCGTTTCAAACAGCAGAAACGCAAAGATTACCTGACTATTCGTCATATTAACGGTTATTTCCCGTTCAATAAACATTAATGAATCGATAATACTACATTTTATAGTCATTCGCACATCATCAAAAGTGTTTTTCACTTTTTCATGTGTAAGTAAACAAGCAAGAGGTTTAATTTGTGAAGGAAGTGTCGGAATCCTCTGACGTCATTCGATAAAGCAATGTGTTCGCATGCGTTCTTTTTATTGGTTTGACGGAATTTCCCGAGGATCTCCGTAAAAAGGTGAGTGAGAAATTGATGAAAACCGACCAATCGTATTTTTTGTTTGCAAAATCTCTGACGTCATCAAAGGGTTTCCCAGAGTAAAAATAGAATTTTTCTGTTTAGATTTTGTACTCGCGGATCGATAGACGCAAAAAATGGTGTTTACCATACTTTTTCGATAACAATGGGTATTGTAACCGATTGAAAAATGTTTAATGTGCATACAGGTGCTGTTTATCTACCGTTTAATAACTTGGTTATTGAGTTTTAGCTCTTTTAAGTGCTCGACATGGAAAATCTCTTATGTGGACACTACGGTGTCCGACCAAACACGATTGTGTAAATGGGTCAACAATTGAGGGCTGGTATCGAAATACTGCTGGATCAATGGTACTGATGTTAATTTTTCCTGATAAATTATTTTATTAGCTTTCGAAAACAACCGCTGTGTAGGTGATTCGTTAAAAATTGTTCGAGTTACATGGTTTACAGTAAAGATGGTGTAGTTTTTCGGCAAATGAAGTTGCACTCCTTGTTTCTATTAAAGCATATCCCAGCAAACATGCGTCGTCAATACAACGTCAGATTATAGTCGGATTTTGGTTGGCTGGTTATCAACCAAATGCCAACGTTGGTACAACGTTAAATTTCTAACATCAATAAAACGTTAGTTATCAACGTTGTACCAACGTCAACCCAACGTTGTATATTTATAAGAGTTAAATTTGATGATAACCGAGCCGGGTGGTTTAAACCGCTCAAAATATGAAAGAAAAAGTAAATAACTTTTACAGTAAAATCGCTAAAAATCTGCAGGTGCCTTATTAACTCCCCTGCAGAATATCGAAATAGGTGGCGCTGCATTTCAACTCACAGTTTCGTACATGATTCTTCGAAATAATTTTTAAATAAAAGTCCAAAACTAAATAATTAAATATGTTATTTTGTCTTAATTTGTCATAATAAAGACATCTATAACAATAAACGATGGTAAACACTTGTAAAACAATAAAAACTAAAAAGCGAAACTGTCGCGCATGCGCTCGGAGAACCGGATCTAACAAAAAAAACGTGTGCGAATAAACGTAAACATCCAACGAAAAACCTCCGATTCAACGAAAAACCTTCGATTCAACGGAAAAGAAAATAGAAAGATATCAACCAGGAAAGACAGGTATTCAAATGTATTATGTTTGTTCATGCATGAGTATGCCGAAATAACAGCGAGCATGCAGAGCGTCATTAAAAAAGAAAGTCCACTGTTTGAAAATGGGTGGGGTAAAGTAGCTAGTGTACTGATCGACTGTGTGGGGACAACAATTAACCAGCCGTCCGGTTAGCTCAGTCGGTAGAGCACTTTGTCTAGTGTTACGGTGGTCGTGGGTTTTTGCCCCACACTGGGTGCACGCTTACCTCTGATAATCACTTTAGTACTTAACTGACGATTTTCTACGGGCAATTCTCACTTTAGTCTCCTCGAAGGCATTTTCCATCTAGGTTACACTGATATATACTGATATATACTATTGTAACGCCTATCTACAATGACAGACAAGATTTGACTTCCATTGGGTCTGTTCTTCATGAGTGCTTATGGAGAGTGCAAGACCACTCCTGCCCCCACTGGCTTATGAAGTATTCTTTTTTAACAATAATGTGTAAACTATGATCTAAATGGACAAGAAAATATATTTTTACTGCTGCCACACAATCAAGCAATTAACGACTGCTGTTGTGATAGACTGATATATAGTTATTATAATCTAAAAAGTAGTACCATTGTTTAAATTGTAAATAAATTAATTTTTAATGTAATTTTCAAATATAAACAAAGTACTGTTGCTTCGATGAAGGCAGATATGCCAGAGCCGACGATCTGGTGAAACCTTGTAGATAATTTAGTTTATTAAACTTTTATTACAAGAGCTAGATTTCAGCAGTAAAAATGAATGACTCCATGCATGTAAGAGTGTATATTAACTTAAATAGATGTAATTTACTAACTGCTATATTTGAAAATTGCATTTTAAAGCATGCTTTTTAATTCCTTTTTCAGTTTAAAATTGGGTCAAGTATGTCATACTGGAAACGCTATCGTTCGAATGTAGCAGCTGTTCATGCCTTAGCAGAAAGTAGTAGTGATGAAGACCAACATCAGGAAGATCATGAGCTGTCTCATTCTCCAGATCATTTCACCAATGAGAACTTGTCTGATCCGTCTTCCAATGAGAGCTTTGACAATAATAACAGAAGTGAAGATAATTTTTCTGACTTTTCCTTTTCTGAAACAATTCAGTCCTCAGATTCTTCTGAGACCGAGTCAAGTTTATCAGAAGATGAAAGTGACAATTTAAGGAAAAATTTGGCATCATGGGCAGCAAAACATAATGTGAGTAAAGTTTGTGTAGATGAATTGCTAACAACTTTACAGCCACATTGTAATGGCCTCCCAAAAGATGCAAGAACTCTTCTTAAGACTCCAAAATCAATAGACTTCAGTGAAAAATGTGGTGGAAAATATATATACTTTGGAATGAAAACGGATCTACTGAAAATATTAAAATTGAAATCATTTTCTTTAGAAGAGAACACTGTAAAACTTAATTTTAATATCGATGGAATACCTTTGTTCAAGTCAACAAGTGCACAGTTTTGGCCTATTCTTTGCAGTGTAAACAGTTACACACCATTCATGATCTGTATTTTCTATGGAGAAGGAAAGCCAAATTCACTCGAAGACTTCTTGTCTGATTTTTTAACAGAATTAAGTGAACTAATCCAGGACGGAATAAGTTTAGAAGATACGTTGATAAAGGTTGAAGCAAATGCTTTTATATGTGATGCTCCAGCTCGTGCATTTCTGAAATCTATTAAGGGCCACACTGGTTACAATGCCTGTGAAAGATCCACCATACATGGCTACCACACAGATCATCGTGTCGTTTTGGACTCTGATCATTCTTGTGAACTTAGAACTGATGAAGCCTTCAACGCAAATAGATACCGGGACACTGGGCACCAAATGGGAGAAACACCTTTAGTTACGTACGGAATCAATTGTGTTAAATCTTTTGCGCTTGATTACATGCACAAGGTATGTTTAGGCGTGGTTAAACGTATTCTTGGATTTCTAAAGCAGGGACCAACTAATTGCAGGCTATCTGCACAACAATTAACCCAAATTTCAACAAATCTACTAATGTACTCTGGCAAACTGCCATCTGAGTTTGCTCGTCAACCTAGAACATTATATGATTTTGAGCGCTGGAAGGCGACAGAGTTTCGGCAATTTTTGTTGTATACCGGTCCAATTGTCCTCAAAAAGGTATTGACAAAAGATATGTATGAACACTTCTTGTGTTTATCTGTCGGCATGTCCATTCTTCTAGAGAGTGATAATGAAACAAGGAATTTTTACTTGAACTATGCACGGGAATTAATGACATATTTTGTTACAAAAAGCAAAGAATTTTACCACCCGAAATTCATTGTTTACAATGTACATTCACTTATTCATTTAGCAGATGACTGTGAACACTTTAATTGTTCGTTGAATGATATTTGCGCTTTCCCTTATGAAAATCATTTGCACTCAGTCAAAAAACTTGTTAAAAATGCTAAAAATCCAATAGTTCAAGTAGCTAAAAGGATCCAAGAGAGGAGTTATACAGCTAATGTCACAATTAAACAGAAATCTACATTTAGTGTTATTTCCACAAAAGAAAAAAACAACTGTTTCCTACTACAAGATGGAACATACGCCTTTGTGAAAGAAAAAATTGACCAAAAAACTCTGCTATGTCAAATTCTGAAACCAGAACAAGCCGAGAACTTTTTCACCAAGCCCTGTGAGTCAAAGCTTTTCAACATTGCTTTCAGGAAGAATAATCTGCGACTGAAAAGGAAACGTGTTGCTGTTGGTGAACTGTATAAGAAGCTTGTGAGATTTCCATTTGAAAGGGGAGTTGTCCTCGTACCCATGCTTCATTCAATTGAGCACTGAGCAAAAGGTAAGAGTAAATTGAGTCTGCATCTGGTTAGCAAGTTATGAGCATGCTGCATGATTATTGAATGATTTAATAAATTATGAACTTTCTAAGAGCATGTTAACTGCTGCAGTGCCATGTATAAAATTTAAATAAATTCTGGCATATAGATATAAAGTATAAATATTCAGACAACTTTTTATGTATATACTGGGGGACATATTGTTTTTGCCCTGTCTGTTGGTCTGTTTGCGCCAACTTTAACATTTGCTATTTCTTTTGCAATATTGAAGATAGCACCTTGATATCAAGCATGCATGTGCATCTCATGGAGCTGCACATTTTGAGTGGTGAAAGGTCAAGGTCATCCTTCAAGGTCAAAGCGGTAAGGGGGACATAGCGGTTTCACAAACGCATCTTGTTTAGTAGTTTCTTTTCTCAGCACTGCCATGTATGTGAAATCGAGACTTCCCAAAAGAGATACCAGAATGATTTTGTGTCAAAATTTAAACATTTTAAACAGGATTTACTTTTCCAAAATTAAAATTGGGAATACAATAAAATGGGACCCCCTAGCTTTCGAGACCTCTGATATGAGAAACTGTTAAAAAAAGAAAAATAATTAGAAATTTTAACTCCCAATATATACATAAAAATATAATGAGTAATGATTTTTATCTTCAGAATGTACGCTTTAGTAGTGTGGTTGGAAAATGGAATTGAGGTAGAGGGAGTCATTCCAATTTCCTGGGTGGACTTCATAGAAAATGTGATATATTGGCCACCTGGAGTGGACGCAAAACCCTACATAGAAAAACTCAGCACGCCACTAATAACTTCCTGGAGATCCTTTCCGTTGAAGAAAGTTAAACATAAGTCTGGTGAGTAAAATTAACTTTAATAGAGGACGCTCTTAATGAACATCTGGCTTTTGTCAATTTCAATCGGGAATCCTCGGCTAATTCCGATTAAATCATGCCTCGGTGTATCTGGTGGAAGGACATGGGGTAAAACACCCCCAATTATTAGCTGGAGGTTAAGATGGGCCAAGAAGTAGTTCAAAGTAGTTCGGTTGCTTACGTCACACTTGCGTCATACTAGATTTTGGCGCATCTTACCCGAGCCTTTCGATTGTTTTACATGGTAGAATCACATGATCATCAAAATGGGGTCAAAATGGGGTCGTCCAAGATGGCAGCCTACTACATACATTTGGGTCACAATTTGAAAAATTTGACGAGGTGTTCCGAATGTTGTCAATTTTTGACAGCAGTTCAACATCGCATCTGGCATTTCTAGCAGGCCTGTAGCAAATATATACATGTATAATTTTTGTGTCATGGAATAGACGTATATCATAAGCAGGGGTGTAGAAAAGTAAAAATGAAAGTAGGAGGTTGATTTGAGATTTTTTTCTAAGTAATTTTTGTTATGAAAAGTAGCCGGCAAGAATGATCAAATGGCCAGCCAATTTTCCGTCTACCAATTTCTTTCAACACCCCTGCATTAGTACATGTATATACAAATGTTGAGGTTGCATAATTGAAAATGGTAATTTTTAAGAGTGATAAGATGAGACCTGGCAAACTGCAGTTTCAATGTTTATTATAAAACTAACTTTTGTCTGCTGATTGACCAGTTCATATTGCAGTTTATTTAGAAGATTCTCTATCTGATCAAAGTCTAAACCTATACTGAGAGTAGTCAGTAGACCCATTATAGTATTATAATATATTTAAATATCTGCATAGAAAATAACTGGTATTTGAACTTTTATGAATGGTTATGGTTCTGATGTACCATATATTTCAAGTAAAATTACTTTTTAAAATTTCAGAACAGAAGTCTGAATGTGATGATTATACTTTCACAACAACTCAAGAGACAGATTCAGAGGAGGAGGATCTGAAACGGAAGCCAAAGAAGAAGAGCTTTCAAGATTATGTAACTGGTTAGTTTTTTTTAAATTATTTTCACAATGGCATATCTTATTGTCTGTTAGTATTACTAGTGTTTTTCCCAGGCCCTTTTAGCGTGGCGATTCGCCACGCTGCCCTCCCGGCTCGCCACTCTGCCCTTTTTAAAGGCAAAACTCGCCACGCGCCCTTATTGATAACATCTTTATTGACTAATGACCTAACGTGTCCGCAAAATCAGCGTCCATGATTGTGTTTGACGTTTCGACTGATTTACTCGAGAGACTTCAACGTCTAAGCAACTATATTAATTGAGTAGATTTAATCTATAACAGTGTAATCACATTATAATTTATTAGTAAAAATTACCTATACAAGTATACCCATAGCCGTTATCATTGATAAGTAATTATCTATAACAGTACTTTTACAGTTAAACGGCACCACGCGTATATCTGCCCTTTTTTGCATTAACCTCGCGTTAAGATGCCCTCTTCAAATTTACTGCGACATGCCCCTTTGTCCTCCTGGAAAAAACACTAATTACTCAAGGTTGGCATAAAAATCATGAAACCAATTTCTTACCTAGTTGTGGGTTTTAAGGCAATTTGCTCGAACCTTAAAAACTTGGGCTGTCGACCCTGCTATTTATAATTACTAATTTTTTTATCGATCACACAATCTTGGTTAATGCATAATTTTAAAATAAATCTAATGAACAACAGTATTTTACAGTTATTACTGGCATCCTTTGCGACTTGACAGCAATTAAAAAATCGTGGAAGAAACCTTTCTTTATAAATATTCAAGTAAATCCAGTAGTGACAGATCTAGACTAGCCATGTGTCTGTACGCTGTTCTTGTTTTAGGTTCAGAAACATCAGATGCTTGTGCTACAGGCGGTACCAAAACTGGAGATTCTGAACATGAGAAATCCAGTGAGTAATTTTCTTTTATCAATGTTTTTCCACAGTGAAATCCGAATGTCGTCGACATCCGGTTTTAGATTGGTTCATTTGAAATGTTGCAGACAGGGATTGTGATGGTAAAGCACATTTTTTCCTTGTGAAGGTTTAAAGACTATTCTTAAGTTTTGATTCTGTGCACTAGAAGTGAATACTCTTGGTCAGTGCGCAATAAATCCAACAAAATACTTCTATGGCTAGGAATTGCATTATATTTTAGTGAGCATCTTGTGTTCAGATTATACAGGTTGCCCCATTCTATTTGCTCAAGTTACACTTAAGACTACTCATCAAGGACATAAATAACATAAGATTTATTGATTGCTTTCAATTATCAAGCACTGAGAAAAGTGAAGTCTAGCTTCCGTGGATAGTGTCCTTTTATTTCTTTTACCCAGAATCCATTTAACATCGATAACACTATAGCTGATAAATATATAGATGTTTTTTTGGCATACCATCAGTGACAGTGGTTACTTTTTTCTTTTTTGTAGGAACATTGCCAATACCACCAAATAAGAAAAAAAGTACATCACAAGCAGTTATAAGTCCAGGAACAAATCTGGCCTCCAAAAGTCAACTTTCTGGTCTGTCCCAGACTAAAACTTCTACAAGTCAGTCCCTGACCATATATAGTAAAAGTTCTAATTCTGGTCAGTCCCAGACCAAAACTGCTTCAAGTAAGTCCATGACCAAAAATAGGCAAGGTTCTATTTCTGGTCAGTCCCAAACCAAAATTGCTCCAAGTAAGTCCCAGAGCAAAACTACTCTAAGTCAGTCCAAGAGCAAAAGTACTCCAAGTCAGCCTCAGGCAAATAAAAGTAGTTCAGGTTCCCTTACTGGTCAGAACAAGACCAAAACTATTTATAGATCACGGTCAAGGTCCTCTTCCATGTCAAGTTTACCATTGAGGTCAAGGTCTCAAAGTAGGTCTAGGTCAAGGTCGTCTTCATTAGGACAGATTAATATGTCACCCTTTATGTCCAGCACTATGTTAGAAGACAAGTCATGCAGGTCAAGGTCTAGATCAAAATCCAATGAGTCTAGATCAAGGTCAAAATCTAAAACGTATCGCCATAATCGTTCCCACAGGTCTAGGTCAAAATCATATAGGTCTAGATCAAGAACAAATGAATCTAGTTCTCAGTCAAAAAATAAAGAGTATCGAAAATACAGGTCTCGGTCAAAGTCATACAGGTCTAGATCTAGGTCAAGATCCAATGAATCATATGCTAGGTCAATAGACAGGTCCAACAGGTCATCCCGCAAGTCATTTGACCGATCAGACAGGTCAGTTGTTCCCCCGGACAACTCAACTCGGAAGTCATCGACTAATAAAACTGAGGACAAATTTCCTATGCCAGAAGCACGTAAGCAACTGTTGTCAATATGAGCCCCGTTTAGCAGAAATGGGTCTTACAGTAAAAATGACTATTGAAGAAACGCAACATAAGGATGACGTCATTATTGACATGTAATTGGCACTTAAAACTGAGGCTCATTTTTATTGTCTGCTTTATACCAATTACAATAAATGCTAGTTGTATTATAGTATCAGTCCTGTTAAAAGGATCATGTTATTTTAATGGTGGCTTTGCTCCAAGGTTTAAAGACTTTTAGAGAGAAATTAAACACCTTGTATAACAAAGTAAACTGTAGTATAAATGTACTGATACAAGCCTGTTTATATAGGTACAAATCTAGGTCAAGTGCCATCTTAATTTAAGACAGTGCAGTTAGTATAGTGTTATATATTATTTATAACTAATGGTAGAAAATTGACTATTAAGAAATTTAAAGGTGTACATTTTTTGATGAAACAGAAAAGGCTGAATATTTGTAATGTTATTAAGCATAAAAATCTTCAAACATTACCCATTTCTGCTTTACGGGGCTCATATAGGCGTGAAGTAATGAAGAATGTGTTGGAATACCCTTAAAAAAATAAACTTGAAATGGTTGTCAGTCAGTCTTAGATCAAAGAATTAAAGTAAAAATATGGATATGTAGAAATTTACATAATATAATCTTTTTGAAATAAGAATTATGTTAATAAATTATTTTATTTTATTCACTAACATAAATATTGGAAAGTCAAAAGTCTCCCTAAATAAAAACAGCCAGACTTAATTAAGGACCTTAGTCAGTCTGACAAATTTTTGTAACTCTGATTAAATGTCTGTCAATGTAAATTTCGGAAATGTTTTCCAGTAAATGTTCAATGTAAGGCAACATTTTCAGCATCTTCTTGAAGTCTGAATAAAACTGCATCTTCTTAAAGTCTGAAAACCGATGTTGATGTATCATCTTTACAGGATTTCAGAGACGTGTTTTGTTCAAACTCTGCGAGTTAAGTGCAGAAATACAGTCTTTGAAAAGAATAAAAAGTGTACGACAAGTCGGGACTGTTGAAGAAGAGGACTTTTTCCAGGCAGATTCTATTGATGAGTTCAATCTGTTGGACGAGAGAATAAAAGGACCAGAGGAACGACAAAAAATGGTAAATATTAATATATATAGAAATCAGAATCATGCTACATAAGGCTAATACTTTCTTAAATAAGCCAGTTCTATGGATTTACTTTAAAGTCCCTGTTTGCGGACATATATATATATATATATATATATATATATATATATGCGCAGAATTGTAAAAGAAAAAGTATTTTTATGGTGGATATCACTGAAAATACAGTTGAAATTGTTTGAAAACAAACCATATAGCGTTTTTTTGGGGGGGATTAAGTACTGTGAAGTACGAATTCAACCTAATTGATATTCATGAATCGTAACTTGACTTCAATAATAAACAAGAAAAATGGCGGATATGGATGAATTTAGTGGAGAGAATCCAAGAACAAATGCAAATACATCTGTTACAGACGGAAATTGATTTGCAACACTACGCTTTTGCTAAATCTATGTTTTAATCTTCTATATGAAAATAATATGCTAATCTTATAATTTGCAATACTCATGACTGCAATGATTTGCATGTATTTATTTATAATCATTTTATTGATGAGAAACCAGGTTGTCAATGTCAACCTCGATAAAAAATAAATTTCAATGAAGTAAAGTTTAGTTTTATATGCAAAAAAAACCTTTTATCATTAAAAATCTTTTCATCAAATGGGGACTGAAAGGTTTGACCGTATCTGTATGACCAAATTATCCACATTACTAATACTTATATAAGAACTAGACCGAGTCCTAACAAAGACTGACATACTTGTTTAACTAGGGGAAAAAAGTACACTGCCTACCTGCATACTTCTGTTGTCTATCCCACAAAATCTGATTATTTATAATACTGTCTACAAGACGTCTAGTAACATATGAAGGCAAAAACAGCAGGCACTAGTGCCAAAAATTGTGATACATTTTGATATGTTTATCATTAGTACAGATAAAAACTCAATTTTTAGTGTTACTGCCATAGATCCGAACATGCTTTTGTATGGAATTATGGCAATAATGTTAAAATTTTCTAAAAACTTTTATCTGGAAGATACATTTATCTTATGCTGTCTTTCAGGTTAATTAGCATGTTCTTTTTGGCAACCCTGAAATACAACTGTCTAATTCTTTCAGGTTTAGCATCTTTCACTGATTGGTGGAGCAAATACGAAGCAGGCTGTGCAGAACATATTAGAAAGGTATCACATTTTGTTTGTTATTCAATATTGTAATTTCCATTGAGCTGTTTGAAGACCATGTTTGGTGTGTAATTTGTTCACTGTCATAACCATACTTCCATAAAGATTTCTTCTCTAAATGAATGTTTGAAGACACCTGGAAAAGTCAATCACTCATACTGTGTTTACTCCATCTCTATTTGCTTTCTTACTATTGTTTATTAGGTGGAATTAATTCATATGTTAACTTGTATGTGTACTATTTCAGATTGATGTCTAATAGACTGATGTCTAAATTCAACTCAAAGGGAGTTAAAGGGAAGCTATCGTTTGAATCATCAGAGACATTCAAAGTTGTAATTGGTATGTCTATTTGCCTTTAATTTTTAAGTACAAAACTCATGCCATACTAATGCCTCAGTCACACATTCACGGGTGCTAATGCCGGTTCCACTGCGGATTAAATCTCAAGGACGACCGTGGTAGTCCAAGCCTGTCTGTGGTCCAATATATACGGATCATGTACTATAGTGTTGCTATATGTTTTCACATAACTTCTAATGATATTGTCTTGAATCGTTACGGTACAACACAATAAGATACGGAGCTGACACGGAATGATTCTAACGAATGCTTATGATTTTAAATTTAAAGGCAGACTTAAACAGATCAGTACTTTGTAGTACAGTTTGTGGGGATGAGCTACATCTGTTTGATCCATAGTAAAGTTTTAAACATTTTATGGACAGGCAAGTACTTCTATGTATGACTACCAATAGCTACAGAGACAATTCAGAAAGCTACGGACCACAAAGATTGCCACGTATGATGCCCGATCGTATCCATAGTATAATCCCATGTCTTATCCCTGTATGTGACTGAGGCATATATAAAGGCATAAAGAAATGCATAGCTTTATAAGCGTGAACTGTAAGTTGAATAAAAATGAATGTAATGTCAAAGAGTTATTACACTTGTGTAATTTCAAACTATTCAACAGCGTTATATTACACCCCCTTTGCATTATTTATGATATAAGTACATTATAGATTATAATAAATTTAGGCGGCTTTATCAATGAACAAATGAAAAAGAATGCAAAATAATTCTTCTTTCAGCTAGTGCCATGAAGGGAAACAATGATATTACAGAACACCAAGTCAAGGAAGTTATCAGCTACCACCTGAAATACGCCCCATACAGGAAAGGAGGTGGAAAAAGATACCTTGACAATAATCAATAATTTTTTTTAATGACATGCTAAGGATGCCTCACGCTTAGGACCTGCGGATAAATGTTTTGTGGCTTATCCCATTACCAAACAATAACGGGATTTTACGGGATTGTTGCAGACGAATCTTGAAATAATAGTGATACAAGGAGAAATTGCTCATGATGAACAATTTCTCCTTTGATCACAATGATTTCTTCCCTACCACATTAATTTCTCCATATTCCATTACAATTTTGTTAGCCTTCCAAAACCTCTTTCAATTTCTGAGTGTCCAAAATTTGCCATTTGGTAAAGGGTTAAAGTGCTTATTGGTATGAAGGATTAATGAAGCTGTACAACAATCTTTTACACATTTAATTTCACCGATTTCTCGATATCTTTTAACCCTGTTTAAACATTTATTCATGATTTTCATGTAATGACGAACACTGTTTAATAGTTTTGTATTAAATATGATATTGCAAGACAATTACAAATGCCATCAATTCTTGACCCTTAACCAAACAGTAACAAGATTTTAGGGGATTGTTAAAGACAACTCTTAAAATGTTTGTGGAATAAGGAGAAATTGCTTAATTATTTCTAACTTACCAAATCAATTGTTTCATATTCTATAACAATTTAATTAGTCATCTGCAACCTCTTTCAATTTTGGTCAGTCCAAGATATGTTGTTTGAAAAGGGTTAATTATCTCTGTATCCAGTGATGAATCAATTAGTGGTCTGAGTCGAACACAAAAGTCTTTTATCCAGTGTTGAGTCCATTACTGCTCTGACTAAACCCCATAGGTAGTTCATTACTGCAGATCTTTGACTCTTTTAGCAGACAACCAATTTGAAACTTTGCCATAACAATTGTATTTGGCATCTGCAATCTGTTTCAATTTGGGAAGGTCTAAAATTTGTCGTTTAGTAAAGGGTAATGGGTGCAATCAAGCCTCGCAAAAAAAGTTTGCTACTATTACTATTGGTGATTGTTTTGTTTTAAACAGTCTTATTGCACATGTATATTGTAAAGTTTAATTACAACATGGAGAAGGCCAAGATTTTGTATTTTGTAGATCCATAATTGTAAATTACTATGTGTTATTACTATATTTATAGCAAACATGTGCTTGACATTTTTTTATACAATGAAAATGCTACAACGACCCAGAACACACTCAAATAGACGTTTGAAATCTCAAATTCAGTAATATCATCATGAACTGCTGGGTCGATTTCCATCATACTAGATCTGTTATGAATTTACTCTTGAAAGGACTATTTGTGAGCGATCCAGGCCAAACATGTTCTAACTTCTTCATTACATTGCTTTGATAGATATGTCATGTGAATGTTATTAATTGAATCATTTAATGAATTGACCATGTCTGTAGAGATCTGTAATGAATACACTTCTTGGAAGAAGTACATAAAATGAAATGTTTGTTCGTTTTCATTTAAAGAATTACATTTTGCAAAAAGATAATTATGTAAATATGTGGTCATTGAAATGTCTGTCACAATCCCCTTTGAAAAATAAAGATGGGAAAACAAGATTTTTAGCTTGGCTGTTTTCGGAGAAAACCCGAGGTATTGTCATAGCCAGCTTGTCCTGTCTTCTGTGTTCTTAAACCTTAACATTTGTCACACTTGTGAACATTGCCTCTAAAATCAAAGTGGTTCCGCCTACAACTTTCTGACTTCATATTTAGCTGCACCTTCATGATTTCTACACACCATTCCCATTTTTGGGTAACTAGGTCAAGGTCATTTTGACCTGCACCCACAGCCGAGCCTTGGCACCCGTTATGCGGCGCTCTTGTTGTAATAATGCCCACGTTCAAAAAGGCGGGTATATTGTTTTCTGGATGTCTGTCGGAAGACCAGTTCGTTTCCATTAAAAGAAATCCTCAACAAATTGAATATTATTGACTTTGGGCAGTAGATGGCCTCTAATGAAATTGAGATCAAAGGTCAAGGTCACTATCACAGTGACAAATTGGCTTGATATTATCCATGTCGATAAGCCTTGAACAGTAGATGACCCCTTTTGAAATATGAGTCACTAGGTCAAAGGTCAAGGTCACTATCACAATAAGTGAAAGTAAGCGTGATATATATCCAAAAAAAAGACGGAAAGGGATAACCCCAAACCTCAATAGCTTAACCCCTTTTCCCTTTTCAGCAATCCAGAGGACAATGAAATCAAAAAGCTAAAAAGGATGACAATGCCAATAAAATCCTGTGCATACCATTGATATAATTAAGTTGAAAACATCGAGTCAAAAGGTGAATCCTGTGTCAAGTCCCTGCTTTGTGGACATAAGTCTCCGACCGCGGAGCTCTTCTTGAATATTATTGGTTTGGAATTTAGATTTTGTAGGGAGGTTGTACGTTGCATGATAGTTATTTGGTTGGGAGAAGGTTGCAGGGAGGTTGGGAGAAGGTTGCAGGGAGGTTGGGAGAAGGTTGCAGGGAGGTTGGGAGAAGGTTGCAGGGAGGTTGGGAGAAGGTTGCAGGGAGGTTGGGAGAAGGTTGCAGGGAGGTTGGGAGAAGGTTGCAGGGAGGTTGAGATTAAGTTAGAATCCGACGTTGGGTCAACGTTGAAAAATGACGACGCAAAAGTTTGCAAAATCAACCACCATCCAACCTTCTCCCAACGTTAGAATCTGACGGTGGTGCAACGTTGGTACAACATCAATTGTTTGCTGGGACGTATTATATTGAAAAATAATAATAATATGGGCTTCCCTCCTGTGGAGCGTGCTATGAAGAAATTACTTCCAAATCCGGCATGAAAGACGGAGTTATTTATATGTAAAGAGACATATGAAATTTGCATCAACATCTCTGTGGGTGACATCACATGGCTTTATTTTCTGATTTACTGGGCCCATTGTGCAGTAATACTAGTCTCACATCACCATTTATTAGAGAGATCCAATATAAAGTGTTGGCCAACTGCTTAGGCACATCAAGCCAAACTTATTAAGGACGACACAGAACTCTTGCTGCTAGAGCCTGATGTGATATAGGTTTTAGCTGATTTCGGTTCAACTAAATGGCAAGTTTTTAAGTACTTTTCGTAAAACATGTTATTTGTTTCGGAGGGAAAATGTATAAGATTGCCGAGTCAGCAAAAAAATAATCAATCTCCTGACTTTGCTGGAATTATGAATACTGTAGTAATTGACATATGAGCCACATTATGCAAAAAAAGGGTCTTAAGCCATACACTGCAATTGTAGCTCAAGACCAGCCAACGCATTCCCTCAGTCCTGTTGCTGACTGGTTAACTCTTTCAGTGGTGAAACCGAATTTTGAAGGCCTTTGCAAACTGTTTGCTATCCTGAAAGTATTCTTTGAAAAAAAAATCGAAGAAAATGCTTATTTTAGAAATTCTGCTGACAACATTTTAGAAGACGACAAATTTTCCCAGCATGCAGAGGGTTAAAAGATCAGCAAGAAATTAAAACTCTTATTTGAGAAGAACCTGGACAGCAATTGACTCAGTAGTTGACTTAAAGTGATCCCTTATGATTACAAAACTGGGGCACTTCAACTTAGTATCTCAAGAAATGATGTCAATTAGTCAAAGCAATAACTTCCTCAAATGTCGATGGTACAAAATGAAGACATTTTCTTAATTAAGTACATGTACATTTTATACACGATCATTCTAGATTTAAGACTGGAATACACGTACTGTTGTTTGCAGTTTAATATACACACATTTCAGGTTTGTTAAATTTTGGAACCATCTTTTTTTCAGGGATGTTGTGATATAAGATCAAAATAACTCCAAGATGGGGCTAAGAAGGTCCTGAAATTGTATTTATCCACCAATAAACAGAATCGAACAATTACAGACTTGAAATATAAAAACTTTTATTAAGTGTGACATGCTAAAGTTTTAAAAAGCCATTTTTAGTTCATCTTTTTTTTTGAAAAAACATTATGAGCTATTGTCATCACCTTGGCGTCGGCGTCCTGTTAAGTTTTGTGTTTAGGTCCACTTTTCTCATAAAGTATCAAAGCTATTGCATTCAAACTTGGTACACTTACTAAATATCATGAGGGGACTGGGCAAGCAAAGTTAGATAACTCTGGCCTGCATTTTGACAGAATTATGTGCCCTTTTTATACATAGAAAATTGAAAATTTGGTTAAGTTTTGTGTTTAGGTCCACTTTTCTTATAAAGCATCAAAGCTATTGCATTCAAACTTAGTACACTTACTTACTATCATGAGGGGACTGGGCAGGCATAGTTAGATAACTCTGGCATGCATTTTGACAGAATTATGTGCCCTTATTATACTTAGAAAATTGAAAATTGGTTTAGTTTTTTGTTTAGGTCCACTTTATTCATTAAGTATCAAAGCTATTGCTTTCATACTTGCGACACTTACTTACTATCATAAGGGGACTGTGTAGGCAAAGTTATGCGACTCTGACTGGCATTTTGACAGAATTATGGCGTCTTTATACTTAGAAAATTGAAAATTTCGTTAAGTTTTGTGTTTTGGGCTGCTTTACTCTTAAAGTATCATAGCTATTGCTTTCAGACTTGGAACACTCACAAACTATCATAAGGGGACTGTACGGAACAAGTTGCATAAATCTGGTTATCATTTTGATGGAATTATTGCCCTTTTTTTACTTAGTAACGTTGAATATATGGTTAAATTTTGTGTTTACATCCACTTTACTTCTAAAGTATCAAGGCTATTGCTTTCAACAATTATGAGGGTACTGTACCTGGCAAGTTGAATTTTACCTTGACCTTTGAATGACCTTGACTCTCAAGGTCAAATAATTAAATTTTGCAAAAATTGCCATTACTTCGTTATTTATGATCAGATGTGATTGATACTTTGACAAAACAACTCTTACATGACATACTACAATAGTCTCCGCCCAAACCACGCCCCCTCGAATCCCCCCCCCCCCATTTTTTTTTATTTTTTCATTTTTTTTAAAGATCATCTTATAAATGACCACACCCTTACACTATACCCCCCCCCCCGACCTCACCAAACCCCCCAATTTTTTTTTGGAAACATGGTTAAAAAACAAAAATATTTATTTTTATTATTTTATTTTTGAAAGACCGTCCAACTATCCCACCCAAGAATCCCCCCCCCCCAAAAAAAAATTAAAAATTATATTTTTTTAATATTTTGTTTTGCATTTTTATTTCTTATTTTTGGATATAATGTAATAAATGACCACTCCCCACACTTAACACCCCTCTCCACCCCACCCATCCATCTTTTTTGATTGAAGTATTGAGGTAGTTCCCTTCAAATTTAAAAAGGAAAATAGATGAGCGGTCTGCACCCGCAAGGCGCAGCTCTTGTTTTCTGTCTGACAGCACATTTTCACCCAATTAAATCACATATGTCATCAAAAAATGATTTCAAAATATTCAAGTTGCCTCCTGAACATTAGCTTGTGGTCGAAAGAATGCGTTTGATGTCATTAACAATTTAATTGGTTGATAATTCACTTGTCACACAGAAGAAAAACATCACTTTGCTGTTTTAAAATGCAACATATCATAACTAATAATAGTCTTTTAAGGATAGATTAACATAGGTCCATACACGAAGGGTTAAAAGGCATAAATAGCAACACGTAAAAATAGACCAACGTGGCAGATTTCGGGGCCTTTCTGGGCAGAGTAACTCAAGAAGGGCAGGGTCATCAATAGGCAGTTGAAAAGTTGCCCGCTCACAAGAACTGTTGACTGTAACCACTAATATAAATACACAATATTGTAAGAGACTGGTACAAGGATTCAGTGGAACCATTGAAATGCTTTATTGAACACGCAGGGGAGTATTTATAGTGAAAAATGAACATTTATTTTGCTCCGACCCTTGTGATGTTGGTGACAACAAGGTCATTTAAGTGCATAAACTGAAGCTACATTATAATTCAGTGCATAGTGGTGCGCACACAGTGTTTGCAGTCATCAACATACAATTTTTGTTTGAAGAGTTATGTTTTATTGAAATGTTTGATTTGTATCGAGGATATATTGTGTCCGTCAAATCAGGAATGCTAATACAAATATGTTTGACGTGCGAGCTAGTGATATTTATATAAGAACAACCCTTGTACTATTATTAATTCCTTTTTAACTAAACATGTATCAAGATAAACTGAGTAAACTGCATCTCACAGTTACTCCATCTATCAAAGATCTTGTGTATAAATAGGTTTTATTGCATGGCCCATCATTTACAGATTGTATATCATAACGGCAACTGATGTTTGGCTTTGAAACAGCTTTGATAAGGATCTCACAACTGGTGGGAGTTTCCTGCCCAAGGCACTTGTTATAAGGAGTAAAATATGGGCCGCCAAATTATTCCTTAATTAATTGCACATGTTCAGGCAGAGGTAGTGTATTGAGAGTTTTCTGGTACTTTCAACAACTACCAAAGATTCACAATCACAACACGTTTAATGGCAAGTTGAATTAGATATCATTTTTTGAAATGGAACTCATTTTGATAATTTTCTCACACAAAACTGTTCATAGCATGTTCTGACTTAAATTTTGTTATTTTCTATATATTGTTTGAGTAAAAAGTAGAAGTGTTTTGCATTATTTTTATGTGGACATATTGTTTTTGCCATGTCTGTTGGTTTGTTGGTTTGTTTGCGTCAAACTTAAACATTGGCCATAGCTTTTGCAATATATATTGAAGATAGCAACTTGATATTTGGCATGCATGTGTATCTCATAGCAACTTGATATTTGGTATGCATATGTATCTCATGGAGCTGCACATTTTGAGTGGTGAAAGGGCAAGGTCATCCTTCAAGGTCATACATATGGGGGGGGGGGCGACATAGTGTTTCACAAACACATCTTGTTTAACTTGTTTGTTTTTTAAAACAGTTTTTATGCCCGAATGGGCAATGTTAAATATTCAATGTTGAAAAAAAATGGATAGGTATACCGCTTTAATGTAATTAATTTAAATGATGCAAATAGATATAAAGGAGTCTACTTTACTAATGGTTAAACTGCATAATAATGAAGTATTATAAAAAGAACAACACACAGTAAAGTCCAATATTGATTTCTTATTTCAACTTAACATAATTAATAGATTATTTTATATTTTGTCAAAGATACTTGGGCAGCTTATTCTATTCCATATATGGGTTCTAACCAATCTTGTATGAACAACTCATGATACAAATTGCAAATATAATTGTGTTATATAATGACTCGGAGATAATAACTTTAAATAAATTACATGATTTAAGTGGTGAGATGCATACATGGTTTCATGCATTGAAGAGTAAAATTGTCTGTCAAGTATACTTAAAATACAGCAGAAAGATACAAGTATAAGTGAACACTTCTTATTTATACCATACTGTTTATAATAAACTCCCATATTTTAGATATTTTTTACAATTACTTTGATGTATCATAATTTTTTCCTAAACATGACATTTAATAAAGCTTATTAACTTAATTACTAAAATGATCCGATGAATACAACAAGATATGGATAAAGTTTACATTAAGAATCTTGTAGGAAATAGTTCTAAAATAGAACTTAATCTTTGGCTCCCAAGCTTTACTTTGATTCCCTTTCCTCTTCAGATATTCAATGTATGCATTTCGTCTTTGTCATGGTTCCTTTGAGTCATAAAATAATTTTTACATATTTGAAGTTAAAAATGATTGAAGAATTTGGTGTGTATTTAAAATGCTTCTGATGAAACATGCAATACTTACTTGGAAAAATAGTGCCATTATGAAGATTGCATGAACCTTTACTTTCATATATATATATTAGGTAAAATCACGTTACATAAGTGTTCAAGTAGTATGTTAACCTTTTAGGTTGTTGTATCAGCATCAACATCCTGCCTCTCTATTAATTTACAACTGACAAAGTAAAGGTTTTTCAAATTTTCAACATATGCATCAAATGATCATCTCTGTAAATTTATTGTATTATATGAGTTAAGTGATGCTCTGTACATTTTAAACTCGACCAATCTAGCTACCACTTTGTTTATTGTCATTAGGACTAATTGAAATCAACAGCAATTAAATAATATCTATGTTTATAGACAAAATGTCATTTTAACCATGGCTCTATAAATGGACAAAATTGTCACAAGTAAGCATCATTATGGCTGATATTGCTGTAATCATTGTAAAATACAACATTTAAGTATGCTGCTTTTGTAAACTGACCACAATTTTGCCTTAATATGCCAGTTTGTTTTCAAACAGATATGTCATGGGAACATCCGAGCAGCAGATGGGCATGCAGAAGGAAATATTTGTCCGGACAATAACATGGATTCATTTTTAAATAACTTGCCATTAGTGATTTATATGATAAGACAAAATTCCATGAGCAAAACCAGCAAAATCTGGTCCCTGGGTTCAAGGTCACAATTCAAGTTAAACAATCAAGTAAAGAAAATGAGTAATTACACTTTTTCAGGAGCATAACTTTGTCCAGCACTGATGGATTATCATACCTTGTCACAAGATGATGAGACATAGTGTCACTTGCAAAACCGAGTGTTTGCATTGAATATCAAGGCCAAAACTCAAGATCAAATTATATTTTACACTTTGTTCTGAGCCAAACTTAGGTCAATATAAGGTCAAACTTTGGCAATATGTACTAGTCACTTTATATAAAGCATTACGTTGTATTCCATGTATGGATTTAGAAATTACTTGAAATATGTGATCAGCATGATGAAAAAGTGTGGGAAATTTGTCGTCTGCATAAATGTTGTCTGCTGAATTTCTAAAATAAGCATTTTCTTCGATTTTTTCCAAAGAATACTATCAGAATAGCAAACAGTTTGGATCCTGATGAGACGCCACATTATGTGGCGTCTAATCTGGATCCAAACTGTTTGCAAAGGCCATCAAAATTCAGTTCCAGCACGGAAAGAGTTAAAATTTATGGTCAAAGGGAAAAAAATAGGTTATTTATAATCACCTTTAAAATGTTCTGCTTGATTAGTTGTTATATCACATATACAAAGCAGGTTTTTATGTCTAAGGGCAAACAGTTACAATTAAAGATCAAAAAAGAAATATAGAAAATTAGTACTTGACATTTTGTCCATATAAAATCACTTGGTCAAACATGGACGGAATTTCAAATAATTTGGCAAAAGTGTACAGCATAATGAGAGGGAGAGTTAGGCAAGTGATAACTAGGTCTTGTTCTAACTATTGTGAAAATGATGCCAATACTGTTGCTTATTTTAAATGATAACAACCGCACATAAATTAAGGTTCTGTTCAGTCATTGAAAACATGACAATACTTAATCTTCTCGATTTAAAAGTTGCCTCCTACATGGGTCAAAAAAGGTTACAGAAAACATACTGAATAAACATTCACATTCATATTTAAATGAATGACATGATGCAGATTTAATATCAGGGAGGTTTGATTTTCCCTACCTTGCTAAAAGTACCTCAATGCTTTAAAATGCCAATTGAACATGCCCCAATATAATTGGTATTCGGAAATGAGGCCCCCAGGAGATAAGTTATACATTTAGGTACAAATAAACAAAATGGCAAGCCTTAATAAGCGTTACATTATTCTTATTGTCTGCATTAACTAGCTTGGGATCAGTTTTCAGGCTACAATGACAACAATAAAGACACTTCACAAACACTATAAGGGGCAAACGACAATATTACAGGAAATGAAATGAATAGCTTCAAGGTCTTTAGGCATTGAGGTCTCATATATTGAGAGATACATCCTCTCTTGAGGAAACTAAATTTTCAAGGAAAATTTGAGATATTTTTTATGTCCATTAAGCAGACCTCTCAACTCCTTTGTCTGCAAGCTGCATAAGAAAGTAAAATGTTTTCAATTATGCAAGATTACAGAAAACACGAGTTTCCAGAATCTTGCTGTACAAATAATAACTTGTAAATGTTTTGTTAGACCTGAAATGAACCAAGGAAAGATTAAACAAAGAACCAGGAAATCATAATTACATGATTATGGGGATTCCCTTGTTTATTTGAACTGTCTAGAGTCTGGAGGAGTAATCATACTGATATCAAATGGATTTCATCGGTAACAAAGTTAAGATACTTAGTAGAGCTCGTGGGAAAAGTGTAATTCATGTCGTAATGCGTCTGAAGATCAAGTTAAGGGAAATCAGTGAGGAGAGCTGTGCGATGCAAAATATATTGTGGAGATTCGAAAGTATAATGGCCTGCACACCTTTACATTAACTATGAACTATACACACTCTGTGAACAACATGGTGTTATGTTGTGACACACTAAGCTTTTTCTGTGCTAGAGTTGTCAAACCAAATGTTTGTTACTATAGAGCTGTACTTTCAAGTTACCCAGTTAACAACCTGGTAAATGTTGTATTCGAAGAAAATACTCCACCGGATCATAAGTATCGCCGAATCGTTATTTTGTTAAAAGTTGTATGCAATCCCATCCCAAGGAATCTTTCCACATTTATTTTGAGTATGTTTCCTCTTTTTGTTAGCTTGAAACCCGAAGTTTCCACCCGATGTTAACCAACATTAATCAAAATCTGGGCAAAGTTAATTGCCAACAAAAATCACAACCATATTTTTTTTACATTTAAAAGATTTAATTCAATACTATCTGTATGTAACGTCATTTTTTACAAGAAATTCTTTTTAAGAGGACTGTCGGCGTATGTTAAATTATTATGTGAAGACGGCTGGTAAATGAACTTCAATTTTTAGCGAATATTTTAAACAGTATAACCTACACACTTTATCAAAATAGACCACATTACTGACACGCTTATGACATACCATAATATACCGGCACATGTTTTCCAAATGGCTCTCAATCGGCCTATATTGGAAAATCGCTATAACATTGTAAGAAGTGGCTAATGAAATCTGAGTGTTTAAAATGGAAGTGCCAATCGTCGTGCATTGAGTTAATTAGGAATAATCCGTATATCAAATCGTCTTCTGATCCAGAGTGTCAACGTGCAGTTTTAATATAGCTTGAAATATAGAGCAAATGTAATTTGCTATAAATATTGATCCCAAAAGTATAATTTGTATCAGTCTCTGTGTGTAAAGACGATCATGGCCGCATATTTAATTTAACAGCGAAAGGTATAAATAGTTTCCTTATTTCCCAATAAAAATGTGTTTAAAAATAACAAAAACCAAATTCATGCATAGTTTGTACCAAAGAGATGCACCAACCATTCTGCTTCCTTGCTTTATTTTGAAATGAATACAAGTACGTCACATCTTATAATCTGCCAGAATGTCGGGAAATGGTTAATCACAGATCTGTAAGCTACAGGTACTTTTGTAAATATTTTGATAGGAAGAACTTGGAAGAAGGAAAAGAGCACTTTTCGAATCCAAAAAGTAAATAACATGTAAGAAAATCAAGAGTGTACAGTTCGATTTTGTAGGAATAAGGGAGCTTATCAATTTTATTGACACTTAATTCAGAGCACAATTTAGCACTAAACTATTATTAACTTTCAAAATTAAATTTGACAAGTAAATGTATATAGTCTGTTGTTCAACCTATGATTTATTTTAACATATTTACTTGAAATGCAGTCTTTTCTTTCTTTATGTTGCTCTATTCATTGTAATATTTACTCATTTTAAAATTGCAAGAATAACCATAATTACAATCCCACTTGTTTTAGCGTTCTAGAATGTCCTTACCTAAATGCAAACGGAATGCAAACTTTTAAATGGAACCATTGCCTTAAACTATAAAATAATTCCTTCCGTATGCAGAAAATTCCATAACAAATATGTAAATAATAAATGTGTTGTGATTTTTGCAATTAAAAAAAAACATAATAACATTTGTTGTCAAAAAATTCCAATGTTGGAAATCTAATCCAGCTGCGATCAGTTTAAGACATACAAGTGGAGTGCATTTGTTATTCCCAATGTGATGATTATACTATGTCAGCAGCTGTGGGTCTTTATCGACGATATCAGGTTTAATATCCCCGCCGAAATTTCGGAGAGGATATATAAATTGTTCCCGTTCGTCCTTCCGTCCGAAACTGTGTCGAGATCATATCTCCAAATCTATTCAATGGATTTACTTTTAACTTAGAATATAAACAGATGGCAACTAGGAGAAATGCAGTGACCAAGAACCATAACTGTATCTACCTTTTAATTTATCTCCCTCTATATAATTTCAAAGTATATTTTTGTCCGGAGCATAACTCTAAATCTACAGAAGGGATTTACTTGAAACTTATAATATAAACAGATGGAAAGTAGAAGAAGTTCAGTGACTAAGAACCATAACTCTATCTACCTTAGTTTTTGAATTATCTCCATTTATTTAATTTCAAAGTAACTTTTTGTCCGGAGCATAACTCTAAATCTACTGAAGGGATTTACTTGAAACTAGAAGTATAAACAGATGGCAACTAGAAGAAGTGCATGAACCATAACTTTGTCGGCCGTAGTTTTGAATTAACTCCCTTTATGTATTATTCTACTTTCTAAAACACATGTTCTTATACAAGCAAACACATTTCGGCGGAGATGGTCATGTTAACATGACTCTTGTTTGTTTTGTAGCTACTTGCAATATATAAGTGTTATTGTGTCAAGAATTGATTTATAAAAGAACCCTGTTCATTCAAAACCTAATTTGTTTAATAATCAGTTTGTAATAGATTAAAGCGTTTGCCCTAGTCCGTTTGTCGATGGCACCATTGGTTTGTTTTTTGTGTTGCGAGTAACATGAGAAATTTGTAATGAAGTGATGATCATTTACAAAGATATCACCGTATTAAATTGTGCATCTGGTAATTTTGATGCTAGCTTTGTGTAACATCAGCAGAGCTATGGTCGCTTTTAGCAAACACATGAACTGTGTCAGGCATAATTCACACATAATGCTACAAACGTTTATGTATATTTTTAAATATATCTATCGGCACGTACATTTGCAATCCTGGGAATGTGTGTGCATTTTCCCCATCATCTGCACAGTTTTGAAAAACCAGCGCAATGACAACCCATATCATACAGACAAATATTAAGTCAGATTATTATTTCTCATTACCTGACAATAGGCATTAATTAATTAAACATGCTGGATATTTGAGTGCCCATCAAAAATCAATGTCAAGATAAATAACATGTACGTGTGATAACATGGGCTTTCGAATAGTATCCAATGAATATTTTTTAATTAAATGAACGTTAATCCTTAGAAATATGAGCAGCTGTTTTTCCAACAAAACCAGATGGCTACTTAATGAATTCATGGGGTCATAGGTAAAATACAGCAGTTATACTCAATGACTTTGGATATGTTGTTTTATGAAGCTATTGGGAAATATGCTGATGTCAATATTTTATTTCAATCCCATTGTGTGTGTCATTATCTTCGTTAGCCTTGTAACTAAAACTGTGAACATTGAGCAATTATAGAATTTAACAACTTGACAATCTTCTGGCAGATGAATGAAAACATAGTTAAGACGATCACACTTTCGAAAGAGAAAACAGGTAAAAAACAGTTTGTAGAATTACTTATTATATCTCGAATTGCTGAATCGGATTTAAGATCTCACATGAGCCACAGATAGAGACAAGTCAACGTCTTATTTATATACGTTTGTATTGATATTAACTTAATTTACATGTCTGTAGACTTTGTTTGGTTGGTACGAAAACACAATATGGATATTCTCAGTTTCGTCTCAAAAGGTCCATTATAATTTTCAAGAACAGTTCAAGAACATTTTCATCGCTGGCAATGTACTGGAAATTTTATTATTTTGCGCTAGAACTTGATAAGTACAGATTAAGGATGCAGCGTGTCCTTAAAAAGTTTCAGAACAGTTCTAGTTCGACATCTAAACATGTGTTCGTGGACATTTTCCGACCATATCTGAAAACAATTTAGTTATCTTACAGGTCTGGTACAGTCTTGAGCCCCTTACATATTCTTTGCATATAAGAACTGAAATTTGGTTAGGTAGGGAGCATTTTAGAAATTGTTCCAACAAATATTCGTCTTTCAAGCAATCTCATGTACTCATCAACTGAATAACTACAGGACTCAAAGGAGTTTGTCAATCTTGGAAATACAATCACCTAATTCACCAGAAAATGGACAATAGTGACTCCTATAAAAAGTGCAAATCATCCTAGGAGAAAGCCTGTTCGAGAACTGTGAGTATGCTTATTGAAACTCAGAAAGAGTTAAATTTATGGTATGGAATATGAGATACCACACGCTTTTGACATTACTAGTTTCCAGGGTCGTTCTATTAAAAAACAACATGCGCATTGGCATAATCTAAATTTGAATAAACAAATAAGCACGGTGCGTGCTAGATTCATATGAAACCATTTTGCGGCGTTAAAGTAATCAATCCTACTTACGAATGTATGTACATAAAGTAGCGGTAGAAAGCAGTAGCGTGTTCTTTCGCAGGCAATACATATATCACGTCTCTGTGGGTTACCGCGGAAACATGGCTCACTGCTGAAAGAATCCACAAAAGGGCCCTTGGAAGTCCACTTTATTTTCCATATGATCGCATTTGCGCACGGTTTATGCTAGTGCAAATGTTTAGAATAAAAGTAAGGACTAATTCGTTGTCAATGAAAAGAGCCAGCGATTAGACGATAACGTCACAAGGCTATGCATTATTAAGAGTCTCAATTTCGTTTCGAGTTAGAATATAACAATAATTTGATAAAAATCCCATGTAATGAAGGACTATGAACGTGGTCAAGCTCTATTTCCGATTGCAAATGTGTCAAATCGTTAAACTGTGTTTGTTTAAAACCACTATGAAAACAGTTTTCTTTCACCCTGAATTAAAGTGAATACCCCATGGTCAGATTTGGCGACAAGTGGTTGGGTAAATGGGCGAAGGGATCGTTACAAGCTTGCATTAAATACTGTAATTTCAGTGCCATCACTTCTAAAGGCAGCAAAATGTATTCAATAACTTGGCATTACATTTTTCGTAATTCCCCAGACTAATTTTACTTAGCTTAAAGAGATTTCACAATCTGATTTATTTCTCCAGCACGGTATTTTCTTGTACTCTAAACTGAATTATCTTAAATATCTTTATTAAAGGTTAGGTAGGTATATTCATTTAATAATCCTGCAAAATGTTTTTGACATTTGAGTTTGCGTATGCGATAATAGTTCTGAGTTACTATTTCTGGATGCTATTGAAGATTATAAACCGACAAATATTTATATATGTAAACCTATTTTTTTCAGATTTATCTCTTTGTTTAACATTACAAAACAACAAATTAGAGGTCAAAACTATAAGAAGGCAAATGTACTTTTACAGCATCATAGATTTTCCATATGCAATCTTTACTAAAACATGTACTTTCTATGTTATGTGTCATGTGGTTGCATCAAATTCGAGGCAGTATGCCGTTTTTTATTACTCTGAAACTTTTGCTAAGACCTGTTTTGTCTAAGTTATTTGTTCTGCGCAATTCTGTTCCAAAACAGACCATTACTTTCTGTGCGAATTGTTTTGCTTGTTCAGCAATGTCAATCGCAGGTTTATCAGATTTGATGTTAGTTTCAGGTAGAAACCATCATCCTAACAGTTGAACAACATGTATTATATTCACATGTAAATAAGCCCATATTGAATTCCCATCAATTATTTCTGTCCAATTAACCACTACAGCTGAATCGTTATTTCAAGATATCTGCTTATGTCATAAGACATTAATATTTCACCTTCTTGCGACAACATTTAAGTACCTATTGAAGAAGCTTTCCATTTGCCTTTTTAAGCGGGATTTATTTGACTTTTAATTTCATTATAGCCCATTGAAGCAGATAATAAGGTTTATATTAGGATTTGACTATTACATATACCAGTGACTTTTAAATGAAGGCCTTGTATAATACATTAAGTCAACAGGGCTATTAAAGCATACATTAGGAAAATATACACATTCAATGTTATTTTTGGTATTATATGTGATAAGTGTCTATCAAGTATTTAATATATTGGTACTTAATATACAATTGTAGATGATAATGTTCAAGAATGCTGTTAATATTTTTGTTTTTAAAGACCTTTCTTTGGTTCTCTGTTGAACTTTTCAGTGATTGACAACCCAAACTGCTTTATGGGGTAAACTGTGTTGTTGTACTGATGGTTTGGTCAGATTATCAGCTTGGCGGCTGGGTAGTGTACTTTTAAAGAGAAAGCTAAAAAGCAGTGCAGCTTTTTAATATTATATTGTTATGCATTTTATTTATTCATTGACAATTTTGTTTTCAAATTTAATTTTACAAATTAAAATGGCAATGACGAAATCTATAAATTGGGGGCATGTAGCAGATTGGCAGATTCAGACAATAACACAATTATTATAGATTCCACAAATTAAGTATGAATTCAAAGGTGCAAAATATCACTCATGACTAAGGGGCGTATTTTAATCATTGTTTGTTGTTTATGAAAATGGATAGCTAATTTTTAGCTCACCTGAGCACAGTGGGCTAATGGTGAGCTTTTGTGATCACCTTTTGTCCGTCGTGCGTCGTCCGTCGTCTTGTTAACATTCTAGAGGCCACATGTATTGTCTGATGTTGATGAAATTTGGTAAGAACATTTTTCCAAATGATACCTTGGTCGTGTTGGAAACTGGGTCACGTGAGATCAAACTTTGGGTCACATGGTCAAATTAAAGAAAAAGCCTGTTAACGCTATAGAAGTCACATTTATAATTCAATCTTCTTCATGAAACTTTTTCAGAACATTTTTCCCAATAATACCTCAGCTGAGTTCGAAAAAGATTTCGGTCAGTTGAAAAACTTGGCCGCCAGGGGGCGGGGCAGTTTTCACTATATGGCTATGGTAAAAACTTGTAAACACTCTTGAAATCTAATTTTTAGTCCAATCTTCATGAAACTTGGTCGGTTGTCGGAACATTTGTTCTAATGGTATCTCAGCTGAGTTTTAAAATCTTTCCGGTCCGTTAAAACATAGCCACCAGGGGGCGGGGCAGTTTAGCTTATATTGCTATACTAGTAAAACCTTGTTAACACTCTAAGAGTCTTATTTATAGTCCAATCTTCATGAACCTTGGTCAGAACATTTGTTCTAATGATAGCTAGGCTGAGTTTGAAAATGGTTCCGGTCCGTTGAAAAACATGGCCACCAGGGGGCGGAGTAGTTTTCCTTAAATGGCTTTAGTTAAACCTTGTTAATACTCTAGAAGTCAGACTTATAGTCCAATCTTCATGAAACTTGGTCATGACATTTGTCTCCATGATAGCTCAGTAGAATTTGAAATGGTTCCGGTCTGTTGAAAAGTATGGTCGCCAGGGGCAAATGCAGTTTTTCTAATATGGCCTCGGTTTAACCTTGATAACACTATAGGAGTAAAATCTTCATGAAACTTGGTCTGAACATGTGTGCTAATGATATCTAGGCTGAGTTTGAAAATAGATCCAGTCCGTTGAAAAACATGTCCGCCATGGGGCGGGGCAGTTTTCCTTATATGGCTATATTAAAACATTGTCAATACTCAAGAAGTCACATTTATTGTCCAATCTCCATGTAACTTGGTCAGAACATTTATTCTTATGATAGTTCGGTTGGGTTTTAAAATAGTACAGTTTGTTGAAAATCATGGGCGCCAGGGGGCGAGGCAGTTTTTTCTTATATGGCTATATTAAAACCATATTAACACTCTAGTTGTAATGAGTGTGTTGGTGCACAATTATGATGATGATTATGATGACGATGATGATGATGATAATGGTGGTGGTTCTTGTGCTGGTGCTGGTGATATTGGTAATGGATTCAGAACATTAACAACCCAAATATCTAAGAACAATTATTGCATTACTCCAATTAATTATTGCCATTACTTCAGATTGTTATATTTATTTTGCAGAAATTCAGCATAGTGGTTAAACCAATAAAACAACACAATTGTAACAAATGAATCTTATCTGACTTTTCATTCACTTTTTATACTCATTTAAAACCCATTTATACATTTTCTTTGATTGTTACTGTACAATAGTGTTGATTGATGCCGTATTGAACATCCATGTGTGTAACAAGCTAACAGATCCCTGGATATTTGCCCCAATTAACTGGGTTTGCACATCAAAGACCTTTTAATGGATGTCAGATGGACGCCACAGATAAGATAGACTGATTATAGTATACAGTTTGCAGCCATTCAGTAGTTTGTGTGTGATTATTAAAGATTTGTGATTTTAACAGTTTTTTGTTGTTGTTTCAATTGTAATTACCGGTATCATTGCAAGTTGAGTTTGAAAATTGTTCTGGTAGTTTAAAATTCTTGACGAAAATATGCACGATTGGGTTATAAAAACAACAACAACAATTAATCACATTTGTAAGAAGCACAAAAACTGTTTGGGTTAAAAAGTTGTGTTGGTAGTTGTTTTTGCAAAAATAATGTATTTATGCTACAGTTTTCTTTGTATTTAAATTCAATATAGTTTGCCAGTTGTTCGGATATGATACATTTTTGAATTTCTTGTGTCGGTTTACTTCTATATTTTAACTATGAGAAAGATAAATTTTAGATGCTTGGTTCCTTAAAAGAAGATCAATGTCGAATTTCTAGTACATATTCTCATACTCATTTGCTTCCGTATAATATACTTTGATATATGATAACAATTGAACATATTGTATAAAATTATGCAAAAACTATTATATGATTATGAACACTCAATATGTTGTAAAAAAACACAGTTGTGTTCTGTATCTAAAGCTGTTATTGCGAAATATGTAACTCCGTTTAACATCCTTAGCTGCTGAGATGCTTCCATAATGAAGCTTCACTTCAATATGTGAAAACAATGAACTTCCATTTTATTTTGCAGATTATGCTCATGATTAAAGTACTGTCCTCGTATCATTTTTATCCAATATAAACATTTGTTGCAATGGGAAGCAAATGTCTAGTGTAAAAAGCATAAACAAACACGAAAACCTCCTTATAACGCATATATTTATTTATTATGCCACCATAATAATATCTGCCTGATATAACGTTGCCTGATATATTTTTTATAACATGGTCAACAGGAAGTTCTTTTATCATTCATGTGTGGAGGATGGTCATATCAGTCGGAATCAACTATTTTTCCCATCTATTAGTCGGAATCATGTTTATCTGCCTGGTTTAATGACCCTTATCCACTTATAAAAATGCATGTGTGATGCAAAAACCTAGTTAACTGATAAAAACAACCGTCCGAAGCGTTTTAGTTTTTAGTTTTTGGGTGTGTTAAAGTATGAGGCATAATACAAAAATACGTTTGGCTAAAAAAGTGGGTTTCTGAAAACTCAATGTTCAAACATCTATAGTAATTACGTTACTTTTGATTACTAACATAGTTTTTGATAGTTGCTGATTTTTTCTGATTGTCTGCGATTTTTTTAAAGCTTTTATATCTCTGCAACAAAATAGTTTTATTCAACTTAAATTTTTTTTATTGTAATTGTCCCTTTTTAGTACCCATATATTTAAAATCAGCCACGGACACTTGTTCAAACCCGACCAACAGTTTGAGAATCAAGCATTTAATAAGGTTAGAAACAAGTTGATGATTAATACAAACGAGAATCGGCTGATATTACGATTATTTTAAGTCAAAATTCACAATAAATACAAGAAATAATGATGGTAATAATACTTTGAAAAAGTAAAGTAAATGTATGAAAAATAATTGTAAGCCATTTGGGCAGATACACTAACAATTATGAGAAAAACTTATACAATTTAACAAGTTATAACCATGATGACAAGATGAAAATTCTGTTTGAGAGATATAAATTATGTTTGAGAGATATAAATTTATTATGTTTGAGATAGATATATCATGCTTGAGAACAACATCATTACTGAGGTGCTATAACAAGTTTTTGTTCGCACCAAACTATTCCTATTTCTGCTTTAGTATACACAGAATGTACAGACAGCTTAATCTTTTGATCTAGGGATTCAAGTAGAAGATATTTTTGATGTCCAAACCAGATCACCATTTTTTTGGGCAGTGGCTTATAACATTTTGATAAGCATCCTTGATAAAATCTGTATAGTTATGAGTATGATATATGGCCCTTACGGCAACGGGGATTTACTGCTATCACAGATTAGTGAAACAGGGTCAGAAATGTTGGCTATAAATCTGTTTGGATATTTACGTTATTTTATATGTAACTGCAAACATGTGAATTTAAGTTCCTATACAGAGATTGTTCACTTCGGCGGGATACAAGGGGTAAGGCACCGCTGCCATTAGGAGAAGTAAATAATGGTTATTGTATTAAAATAAAACATATCAGTATATATAACAACGTTAAGCTTCATACTAACATATATATTTTAATAAAAAAATCATTATCATGTTCATTGTCATATTGGCAT
The DNA here is from genome assembly GCF_020536995.1 of Dreissena polymorpha. Taxonomy (NCBI): domain Eukaryota; kingdom Metazoa; phylum Mollusca; class Bivalvia; order Myida; family Dreissenidae; genus Dreissena; species Dreissena polymorpha. Next base: position 40,595,409 of record NC_068357.1, read on the forward strand.
GTTTATTCCTACGATATATGACCGTGTCTGTATGAGTACCTGCAAAGTTTCAATTTACGTATTGACTATCAGGTTGGAACGGCCATGCAGGCCGTAACTTAGGAGAGGTGTATTCAATCTGGTCACAGCAAATTTCGCCAGGAACTCTAGTCGCTGTATGGTTGAATGCATGAACGTCAGTCACTTGAGTTAAATTGACGAATCAATGTTTACCTCACCACATACTTAATTAAATTTCAAATCGAAAAATCAAAAGTTCATTCACTTATATTACAAATATTTATTTACCACACTTATATTATCCTAAATTTCGCAATTTTCTTCTTTTCTAATATAGTCCTTGCACCTTTCATTTGATACAATCGCAAATTTACAAAAGCCGATTATGGTCATTGATATTCCTCATTGATTTCTCAATATAGTTGTTACTTTACGCCCTCTCCTTTAGCCGTTAAATAATATTCAATACGTATTTGTTATCAAAACATGAATATAGCCTCTAAACAGAAATAGTAGAGGTTCAGTTTGCCTTTTACCAAAAATGCTTAGCTAACATTGCATATCTTAAATCTCATTTAATGTTGTTTGTTGATATGGGAGAATTATATGTTTTATTACTCGACATCATATACAATTATATGAGAATAATGCAGCATGCACTACAATACATTATCACATTAGAAGCTAGTTACAAAGACATAACTAAATATTTTCACAAAATGAACTAAATTGAACTTTTTTTGACGATTAACATAACAGATCACTTGTATGGAAAATTGAGATCTGCCCATTGCTCTATGGACTTTGTTCTCGTGTTCTCTTTAAAAAATCTGCTAATTTGTGAATACTCATATCCATCATATTTTTTCCGTTTTACTTAATCTGAAACCGAACCCTTGATCTATACAAATGCACGAGATCACCCGTTCTTCTTTAGAACAAGTGAATACGCAAATAGACTTATTGTGATGAATGATTTATGGTTTAGTCAATGCCCGGTTAAATTTCTTATGCTATTTGTGCGTCCAGCATGGACAATAAGGCTTAAAATAATCAGTGATTTGTGTTACACTGATGATAGTTCTGATAACGTTTGGTTTGATCATCAAAAATAAGTAGAAATTTAAAAAACAAAATAGACGGACATAAGTTTAGAAAAATACAGCAACAACACAATAATTGTTGCTTTAAATCTCGCTTAAGCACAATTTGCTCATAAGGAGCTTTTTGGAAACCATGTTTATTGTCGTTCATCGTCTGTCAGTGCCAATGTGCATGCATGTATCAGTAAGTCGACTTTTATTTTCAAGCTTAACCCAACAAATAGATTTAAACCAAACTTCAAAGTAATGATCCTTTGTTGAAATTCTTTGAAACATGTGGAAACAGTTTCAGTTCGTTACATATGTAGGTCACTTGACCGAAAAATAAACTTTAAAAATGAAAATTAAAAAACTCTCTGATATCACACCTGTGAGGGATTTAGTAGTTGGTGTGTAACATTGCTTAGTACTTCTCTGCTAAGTTGTTACTGTAGTCATACACAATAAGGAACAATAATTGTTCATTAAAAATGATTTACATTTTTTATATACCTACTTTATTTAAAGCTTTATTTATGATGGAATATTGCAACACGCATGTCTCGCCCATTTTATGGTAACTAAGCATTGATTTTGTCGTTGTACAATCAATACACATCGGAGTGTTTGATTTTTGAAGTTGCTATCAGAAACACTCACATAAAGGCATGTACATTGACACATATAATTAAACAGTCTTAACAAGTATTTGAATATACAGTTGTTCTGTTAACATGACTTATAGTAACCTAGAGTTTTTTTGCTTTCAGGTAAATGAGAATAGAATGTGCATTACCCACATTATTAATATAAAAATTACAGTTCAAAATGCTTTTGTGATTTTTTGTTTATATTTGTTACATTTTATATAGGATTTGAACTGCTCAGTCATCAGTGATTACCTTGTTTATGCGATTGAATGTCACAGCACAATAACCATCTATGTGATTGGACTGTCTCATCCTTGTCATAAGTGACTTACCTTTCCACGTGATTGCACTTTCCTAGTCCGGGTATCATTGATTTACCGGACTGTCCAAGCGATAAAACTTATCAATGCCATTCATCGTTGACTTATCTGTCTATGCTATTGAACTTTTGTCCCAGATTAGCTGTTATCACATGCCATACCCTGTTTCCCATGTAATATAACCATTACAAATATTTTTTATCTTACCCATGTGTAATATACTTTTTAAGCGTTTTCATTGGCTTAGTTTTCGTTCGATTAACCAATCGCATTTACGTATTGTGCTGAAATGACGTTGCAACGTCAAATGACGTCGCGAAATGTTAACAACATTCGTTATTTATCATTATGTTTGCGTAAAAAATATTTAATTTGCTCTCTTAAAAGCATGTGATAAAAAGATCTGAAACTCGTTTCATACCATATTTTATTAAACTCGCTAAAGGCTCGCTTTCTAACAAAATCCGTTAAATAAAATATGGTATGATACGACAACTCGTGCCAGATCCTATATTGGTAGTCCGCTCAGACTAATCTGCAACACCACGTTCCGCGTTTATGGATTTTATCGTTTATAGAAGGTCCCTTCTGTATGAAAATCCATAAGTGGATTGTTTAAAGTTAATAAACACCAGAAAAATTAGCTTTTGTGGTAAACAAAAAATATTTTCTTTTACCCTAGGGAAGGCCAGATAAATTTTATTGTTTCCTGCAAAGGCTTTAATCCTTCTGGCTTTCATTTCAATTGTAAGACATAAATTCAATGTTTCAGCAAATAGAATCCCCAAGGGAGCGCCATATACATTTTATTGTTTCCTGTTTAAAACTCCGCCTCGTTACATCCATTAAACTTATGTTTGACACTTATTAAATGTAAAGTGAATTTGTTTACTCCATTTTCCATTCCTCAAGGGTTTTAATAATGATAAATGTGCAGGGCAAGTTATAAAGAAGAACCTGCATCATAATATCTCGTGTAATTTTCCCACTGAAAGTCTTTGTATAATGTGCAATTAATTATTTGCTGATCATCTATAAGATATATCATCTAACATGACACAGCTGTTAATTTGCAATAGGCAAGATGGAGCATAACATTTTCGTAACTCATTTAAACGAGGCTCATTTTATGCTTGAAATGTTTCTTATTCGGATGTTCAAAAAAGTATCAGTATCTTACAATGTAATCATTTTATGTTCAAGTTTTATTTTGTTGAAGCTCAACTCCCTATATGAATAATTTAGCCGCACATCCCCTGTCCAGAAATTCAATCTTAATTGAAGCTAAGTGGTTAGCTTAATGTTTGCCACTCTACATCATACAATTAAAGCTCATAAAGTAGAAATTACTAGAACTTATCTACATTAGCCGGAGGTATTTTTGTAACGCCATACGACAATTAATCCATTGCTTGTTTGTGAAGCCATGAACTTTTATTAACTCAGTTACATGTTTTAAATATGATATTGTAAAGAAACATGATATGTTGGTATTAGTCATAAAAATATGTTTAGACCATTACATAAATATATCTCCGTCAGAATTTCTTAACAAATAAACGTTCTGAAAAACAACAACACATCATAAATCGCCTCCTCCCAAAATAAACAAAATTTGTTTAGTGGGTAAAATTACCGTATACGGAAAGTAAATCCTTTATGAATGCTTATATGTTACTCAACTTTACGAAGGACTGACTGCATATAAAGGCTAGCGGAATACTAGAGTTACTCAGTGAGCATTGGTACTTAACGTGCGTACAGTTAATTAATAGAGTTGAAAATTAAAAAACGCTAAAAACGAAATAAGAAACTGTTGCTTTTTAAATCTTAGGCCCCAAATATCCTTCGAAATGCATCCACTATCTTCCAAGAGGTCTTTTTCTCGGGAGAGCATGTCCTCAAACTCCTAGCCATGATGCGTTTTATTAAAACAGGTCCATACCATTCCCTAGACACTGTTTATTGTTTTTTGCCTTAATTGGGCCAACATATTGTTGATGCAGTAATATAACATTGTCATGTCTTTGTCAATTGACGTTTGTAAACCGCAAATCGGAAACACGTGTCGCAGTCAGGTGCGTGTTTCCTAAGGGATATTAATACCCGGAACGGGGATGTTGGCAGACGAAAAAGATACGATCTTTACCATATAATGTTCTAATTCTTACAATTTTATACTTACACATGTTTTTCTTCTTAGACCATTTGTAGTGAATTTTGAAATACCGTTTTTAGTGGAAAAACGTTCTTAGAAAATAAAACAAATTTCATTCGTCAAACAATTCTGCTATTGGCAAAAGCTGGATCCAAGACCCGACCCTTCCTTGCAAAAATGTATTGACACTAAAGATTTAAGCAATGTTTGTTTATTATGAAATCTGGATTATTTTAAGCCTTTTTGTACTTCAAAGTGTCACATTTATGTTTGTGTGCAATAACTCGATATAACTTATGATTTATAAATATAATACAGATATTGGAATAAAACCTTATGCCCTTATGTACTAGTAAACGCTTATTTGTGGTTTGAGTGATTGGTAACACAATGGTTCAGGTTTCTATGCAACAAGTGCACATTGCTTTAAACAGTACAAATGTTCAACTGAAACTCCACATATGTCTTTAATGTTATCATTTGAGGTTACTGACAAAAGCCTATTACTCTGATCTGCAATTAAGCATACTTGTACCCCCGTTTCAGCTAGAAATTCAGGTAAGGTTTGCGTGCAACAACTTCATATCTCAGGGTCTTAATCAACAGTAATTTACCAAGAAATATGACTTTGACTATGCTTTGGCAGGATTATGCCCGTGTTTCACGTTTTCAAGTCAGGTAAACGTTTTCCATTTGTTATTTAGGTCAACGTGTTTGTGTGCCAATAGTACATATTTATTCAACAACAAAATTATGTTCAATTGAAACTTAAAACATGTCATAAGGATCATCCTGTGCGGTCAAGGAAATTTGGCGCATAACTCTTACCTGCAGTTAAAGGGGCCGTCCAATAGATAAAGCGTCGTATCGACGGGAAACTACGAGGATTGCTTATATAGGTAAAAATACATCCGCTTTTAACATAAGCGTGGATTGTCGAGTGGTCTAGGCGGGAGGCTTTTTACTCCAGGACTCCAGGAATCCAGGGCTCAGTGGTTCGAGTCCTGTTGAGGGAAACCTTTTTCCTTTAAAAAAAAATTGTATTCTTGTTTTGGTAGTGGAGATTTTTAGTTCAAATGTTTAAATTTATCAATATAAAGCATTAAAAGAATTTAATGACAAGCTTAAATACATGCTAAAATCTGTTGGACGGCCCCTTTAAGCCAATTAAATTATGCCCCTTATTGTCCTATTGCTTGTAGTAGATTCAAGTAATGTTTGCTTGCAATAACTATATCTAGCTGACATTCTGATCTACCATGGGGTTGCATTTGGTGCCAGTATATTAGGTCAAACAGACATTAGCAATCGTAGATGTTTGAACCGAATATTTTAATTAAACTGCAAAGGGAAACATTATAATGCTGGTAAAGCCTGGTTGAAGCTATTAAGCTTTGACTACACTATACTTATACTCTTTTATAGTTTAGAGATGTATTATTATGTATGATACAGTAGATGGTTCATTCTGGAAGAAGTATGTCAGTCATATGCCAGCACATTGGTCAAGAAGCATCCAAGCTGCTTTGAACATGCTCAATACAAATTTGTGTAGCTTGTATTTGTGTCACCAATAATTTATAAAGATCTGGACAGCTCTATTTTTAGTGAAAACGATGGCTTTTTATGCTCAACTATGAACTATTAATTTTCATGACACTATGTTGGAAGTCTATTACTATGCAAGAGCATACTTGGCTAAAATTATGTTTCAAATTTCTATGAATGGCTTTGGGTTCAGAATGATTTAAATGGAAATAATATCTTCACTCAGTTACTGCTGCCGACTAACTGTTATGTCTGCAGATAGTGATGCCCCCAGGTCATCATAATGTCCAATTCATCTTGAAACATATTTAAGAGAGAGAATAATTAACTGCTTGAAGGTTCATTGGAAAGAATCTTAAAAAATCTTTTACATTAATCTAAATGCAATTGTGTTACAACCATAACAGATCATATTATTTTTACAGCCTATGTGGCTGCAGAAACCTTAGTTGTGGTTTATGCTTATAGTCTTATCAAAATTAACATAACCGTAATGAATATTGGGCAAGCCAAGGCAAATCTCAACTAAGATGATCTAGACTTAAGCAAAAACGGTGTTTGTGGGGCACTGAATATGTTTGAAGAGTAATAATTTACCCAGGTTAAGCTAATAGCTTGATTACAGACTATTAAAAGAACAACATCAACATAATGTACAATTCACATTCTTTTGACTTATTTGTAAAATAGTTTGTTTTCTTATATTCATGTACAGCATATGTCTAACTGGTTCGCAGTCAGTACTCTCTGCTTTGGCAGTGCCAACAATATTTTATTTAAACAATATTAGCCCAGGTTTATTACCTTTCTTAACATAGCATGCACACTTCAGTTACTAATTCAGATTTATTTGGTCTGAAAAGAGTTCTTGCAGTGTCTGCTTTGTCAAGCAAAACACAAGGTGTATCAGTGCTTTGCATCACAACAAAACCTCTAATAAGAACCACTATGACAACAACAGCAATGAAAGATCCCTTACACGCCCATTAACAACCAAAATCAACAAATAGTTTGTTCAATATTTTGAAAAATAAAGTTAACACATACACAATCAATGTTCCTTATAACAATAACCGAAATTTAAAGATGTGTGTAGATATAATATGGTGCCCTTTTCATCACATGTATTAGATGTCTATTTCATCTGGCTGGCATAATGGCAATTATTTTTGGGCGATTGGCATTGTATTCAAAATTGGATTCACAGAAAAAATCGTGTTACTGTAATGCCTATGTTAATGGTGATTGATATTTTGAATTGTTGTTGTTTTACTACATTGGCTATAAAGTGATAATTGTATTATTGCTACGACAACTTTACTACTTTTCTAACAGATAATATAACCATTAGTGAGGAACTCCATCTACAGGGTTGTAAAGCTAAATTGTCTGTAGCTCTGTTATTATAAGACAATGGTTCAATGCTCATAGTGCATGATGGTCAAACATGTGTAATTAACGTTGTTAACTACATTTAATGTTTTGTTTAATGTTTACTGTAAGTATTTGCTTATTCATGTATTCCCCCATTAAAACCCACAAGGGTTTTACTTTTCACATTAAAGCCGCCCGAGTTGATATTTCTCACAACAATTCGGTTATCTCAACTGACCAGAATTGATCAGTATTCTTCAGTTACATTCTACAGTTTTACTCTTCCATACTGATTTTTGACGTTTTTTCAAGTAATGTAATATACCAGTCGTGATATTTTAATAAATTTAAACTAATTATTGTAAAAGAATACGGTATTTTAGAACTTTTCTTATCTCGTCAATCTGGCTGACAGCCCCTTTAAATGCTCACAAAGAAAAAATATATGCTGCTTTGCCCTTTTGAAATCTAAGTACAGTATGCAACATGGAGAAATCAATGCTGATGCCAGTGACGATGATGTGCACCTGACAATTATAATTGACAAGGTTGCAACAGTTGGCTGTTCTAATTTTTTGCTTGGTGTGTTCTAGTTGATTGTTTAGTGTTTTTAGGAGGTAATGCAAAGGACATACATACTACAATAATATCTATGTTCTTGGTACAAACCACTCTTTGCTGCGCAATTTGTGTATAGTTTCAAGCATTTCAGCAACATTCACCTATATATGTTTTCTTCAGGAATACATAATTATTGAAGTATTGGTCACTGTACGGTTTAGATAATTACTAATAAAAAATATTAAAATTATTACAAGGACTGTTCTGATGCTCTTATCCGCAGTTGGTATTCGAACCATATATATTTCTACCAGATTTGTGCAAAATAATGTGATTTTATCTAAACTACACTGTCGATAAATAAGCACCATTTCACAAACATAATATTTTGTGGGATTTTCAAACATGACCTCATGTGAGCTTTTGAACTGACAATAGACTGTTCTAAATCATAACAAAATTTCAATTAAAAGTAATTCTTTGTAAAATTTTCCTAAGCAAGGTAGTCATGCTATTATACAGCATTGCAGTTTACCTATATATTTTTCAAAAGGTCAGATAGCTTAATTGGTAGAGCAACCCAGGCCGGTATCAGTAGATGGCTCATGGGTGGTTTCGGGTTTGAATCGCGATCTGACCTTCGTAAGTAAACTTGTGGTTGCAAGGCTGGCAACTGATAGTGTGAAATCTGTTTTGGGCGGGGTTTTGGGCTAACAGTTCAGTTCATCAGGTCACATGAAACCCTTTAATATGGCCCGTTTGTTATTTAATTGCTGATTAAAATAATTATTAAAAGTACATTTCCTTATTTTTTATTACAGTCTTTACGAAATCCACGCTCTTCTGCTAGGAAGTGCCTTTAATTATTTAATTTAAATATAATAAGGTTTATTAAATTGCTTTTGTTAGTTTCTTCTAATAAACATGTATCGAGCTCGCTTTGAGGCTTTGTTTTATTTCATATTAAACATATATTGTTTATAAAAGCCAATTTATTATTGGAGCCGTGCTCTTTGAAAATGAAGCTCAATTCATTTACTTCAAATGACATCCCATGCTAGCCTGTGAATTCCAAGAGGCTTATCAGGGATAACACTTTCCATTTAGATTTTTGTTTAGAAGTGACTTTATCTAAACGTATATTCCATAAAACAAAAAGAAATTGTTGTCCATGATTAGCCTTTGGGGGCTTCTGGGGACTTAACACACTGCTCAATTTTATGTTATTAGATTATTTACATACCCATACTTTACTTACACATATTTTCTTTAGTTTTATAATCTTTCTTTCAGGTTCATTGTCAAATATGAACAGTGATCAAAGTTTCAGTTCCATACTTCATCTGCTGAGAGTCAGAGGATGCAAGCATGAAGTTGTCAAACATGTCCAGTCAAAAGTTATAACTTTATATATGCATGATTTGAGTTGTTTTGCTGTATGAATTGCGCTATCTGAAAACAGAGCTTAATGCATGTGGGGAAAGTGCTGTCCTAGATTAACTTGTGCTGTCCACACAGGAAAAATAATCAGGGAAAAATAGTTTGTTTATGAATTGTGTTTGGACGTTCCATTTTCAAGGAATTGTACGTTTAAAGAATTCTCATCTTTAAGAAACCCACGTCTTGGCTTAGTATTGTCACTGATAAGACTGTGAAGACTGTGAGAAGTCATATTACTCACGTATTATATATCAAGCCCCCTTTTCAAAGAGCGCTGCACTATGCTGTTGTTGACAATCGTAATGGTGTTGTTTCTTATATAGAACTCCCGAAATTCGTCTCCACTTGCATTTAATGCCACTATCCTTTATTGTTTTAACGATTCCGTTTAATATTGGTGCCTTTATGCTTGTTAACTTGTGATGTTTTATTTATGCTTTGTCTTAGCTTGTCTTCTTTCATTTGTGTCTGCTGCCTAAAGGGTTTATATAAGAAAATATGCAATAGTATTAATTCATGCTCACAAAACAACAATGAATAAACATGTCACATTTACTGGTTATAAATGGCTGCTGTATACAAGGTCATAATTACAGAACATGCTAATTTGAAATATGTTATATATAAGGTCAAAGGCTGTTTTGTTATGTGACAGATATTTGTTCATGACAATCGATAAGATGGGTGGTGTAATGGACATGGTTTCCACCTAGCGACCGGGTTTGATCCTCACCATGGAAGCAATCTACCACATAGACACCAAGTACTTGATCTAGGCCCAGGAAACGGACTCGAAAGCGTTTCAATAAGCCTGAGGCTTTCGATTCAATCAAGCTAAAATAAAAAAGGTAAAAACTAATATATGTTATTTATTTGCCAATTAAATTGATAACATTTGTTTACGGATGCTTCATTAGCTGCTTTTATATGTCACATGTTTGGTTCAATTATTGCTTTTAATAAAATGTCACTTTGATTTAATGTAAGTTTGTTTAAGTGTCACCTATTGTTCAAGGGGTGTATAGTTCACAGACGGCTCTGTGGTGTGCCATATTTCAGTTCACAGACGGCACGTCTATGCAAGATCTACATTGAAATGTGTCACATATTGGTTCACATTAAGCTCTGTGGTGTGATTCACATACTGCTTTAAGATATGACTGATTGGTTCACAGCTTGCAGCTGCAAGATTTGATGCATTTTGGTTAATTGACTGCTAATAAAATTTTCTGTAACTTTAAGCCATTTATTTTTCATTGTTATGATGAAACCAATAACTGATTTTTTAATTTACCACGTGTATTTTTTCCATGTTGGAAGTATAACTTGAATTTTGTGAAACGCGTGCAATTGCCCTGACTAAATTCAGAAGGATCTATGTAACCCAAGGTTTATTTATTATGGTTGATATGCATATGTATCTCTTAAATTTTATTTTGCACTATTAAACAATACAAAAAGTGACATGTCATGCTCAGGCTGTTTTAAGTCAATATTTGAATGTCTTAAGTTCACTTAAAATGTGTAAGTTATCGTTTTTGGTACATTATAAGGGGGATGCATTAATAAAGGAGCAAAAAGTAACTCCAAGGTGGTGCTAAGAAGGACCTTAAACTTTAGTCATCAACAAATGAACAGAAATATATACGATCACAGATCGTTTAAAATGAAAAGACTTATATCAAGTATGACATGCAAAAGTTTTGAAAAGGCAATGGACACATTTTGCCTGTCTGACAGCACATTTTCACCCAATTAAATCTGGGGTAACATCACAACCCGATTTCACAAATATTTAAGGTGCTTCATGAACAATGACATAAGCTTCTGTTCGAAACAGTGCGGTTGATGTCATCAACATTTTTTTTTGGGAGAAATTCAATTGCCACACAGGAGAAAAACAACACTTTGCTTTTAAAACTTAAACATATTACAACTAAAAGTGGTATTTCAAGGATAGATTACCATTATGTTTTTGTTTGAAATACAGGGTGCAGGATCACGTGACTTTGGGGAGTTCCCAATTAAATGTTCATGGGTATAAACACACCGTTAAGAGGTGCTTTCGTTTCAAATAACTTTTTAAAACATTTTTTCCTAAGAATTTCAACTAGTGCATACAAGACAGATTTTTATGCTGCTTATGGCAATATAAAATACACTTGAAAAGTTTATTTGATAAGCCTGTATTCTTTAAAAAAAATCCATGTGTACTGCACGGTTATGCTTCACGCAACGTGGAATTTTATCACCGATTTCAGAAGTATTCAATTATTAATTCTTATTCATTGAGTTTTTTTTATCGTCACAAACTGCAAGAAAAATTAAGTAAGTAGGTCAAGCGAGTTGTGTATCGTGTTTATTTCTTAAAAGTTGACCCAGCATTTGTAAAAAAATTGCAATACATGTACATTTCCAGAAGGGAAATTCATTTCTGCGTTGAATAAGACCGAGATCGTGAAAATCGCTGCACACTTGATGAAGTTATGGCTGTGTAAAGCGATGCACCCCGTTTTCTGGTGATTTTGAGTTGGATACCTTGTTATATATATACAAGCTCCAACAACAATGAGCAATATATACACAAGAACTGTTGACTGCAACCACTAATATAAATACACAATATGGTAAGAGACTTGTACAAGTGTTCAGTGGATCCATTTACATAAATGATATATTGAACAAGCAGGGGAGTATTTATAGAGGGAACATGTTGCGCACACAGTGTTAGCTGTCATCGACATATAACTTTGTTTTAAGAGTTATGTTTTATTGAAATGTTTACTGCGTATTTAGGATAATATTGCTATTTATTAAACCGCTATATTGATATCTGCCTGACATAAAGTTGCATGATACATTGTATATATTTTATATCAGTTTAACAGGAAGTTCTTATATCCGTCAATGATAGGAGTTATGTCATATTACTCGGAATAAACTATAGTACAGTAATCGTTTTTAGTAAAATTGAATCAGATTCAACAAAACAAACAATTATATACCAAGATTTAATATAATTTAAATACAAGCAAAAAACATATTTTAAGAATATTAAGCGCAAGTGACGTCATTATTAACACGTCAATCGACAATAACATATTCTTTTTCGCTAAATTACAGCTTTTTAGCAATTTATTATTTATTTTAAAGCGGGCACGTAGAGGATTATATACAGACAAACAGGTTACTGCCTGATCTTTGTATAATATATTAGGCTCGGCACGAATAAAATATACGGCTCGGCAAGCCTCGCCGTTATATTATTGTAAGTCTTACCTGATATATTACTAACAGATAAGGATAAGATAACCTGTTATTCTCTATATATTTTGTCTGTCAAATTAGGAATGCGAATAAAAATATGATTGAAGTTTACAAGCCAGTCATATTCATTTAAGAACAACCCACGTACAATAATAAATTCCTTCTTAACCAAACATGTATCGAAATAAACTGAGAAAACTGCATCTCACAGTTACTCCAACTATCAAAGATCTCATTTATAAATAGGTTTTATTGCATGGCCCATCATTAACAGATTGTTTATCATAACAACAACTGGTGTTTTGCTTTGAAGCAGCTTTGATAAGGATCTTACAACTTGTGGGAGTTTCCTGCCCCATGCACTTGTCATTAGGAGTCTAACATTTGTGGCTGATAATATTCCTTAAGTAATGTTCAGGAACAGGTACAGGATTGAGTGGTGGATGATACTTACAACAACGAGCAAATATTACTACCAAAGATTCTAAATCAATATTACAACACAGTTTTATGCGAAGTTCAAAAAGATATCATTTTTTAAATGGACATAGTTTTAATACACATAGCATACACATAATACACATTACTGTTCATAACATGTTTTCACTTAAATTTTGTAATTTTATGTAGATTGTTTTAACAAAAAAGCTCTTTTCCATTAATTTTCTTTTAAAAGTCAACGTGATTTTTAAATATTTTTTAAATTGTTTTTGAAGGACTTTTAATTTATGCATGGGAAATGTCAAATGTTTGATGTTTAAACAAATCCGATAAGCATACTGCTGGTTTTAAAATTAGTTAAATGATGCAATGATATGCAGATGTCTTCTTTACTTATAATTTGTCATGATTAATACAAGTGATAACGGCTAAACTACACTATTATAAAGTATTATAAAAAACTTAAAAGTTAGTTCAAGATTGATGTTTTATTTCAATGTAACATAATTAATAGAGTATTATATATTTCGTAAAAGATAATTGTGCAGCTAATTTTATTCCATATATTGTTTCTAACAAGTCTAATTTGAACATCTCATGATACAAAAGGCAAATATATTTGTGGCATATAATGATATTACACTAATGACTCGGATATAACAGATTATATTAGTACATAAGTTAAGTGGTAAGATGCTTACTCTGTACCCTCTGCATGCAAAAAAGAGTAAAATTGTCTTTCAAGCATTTTTATAAAAATATAGCAATAAGATACAAGTATAAATAAAAATGCAAGCTTCTTATTTTGGCCATACTATGTATGACAATAAGTCGCTCATGTTATACATTATTTTTGTCAGATTACTCTCACGTTGCACTATTTGGTCCTAAAAATGAAACATTTTATGAAGGGTATCAATTTTGCTAAAATGCTCCAAAGAATACCACCATATATGGATAAAGTTATTTGCAAAAATCTATTGTCTTATTTTCTATATTTAATTAACAAGTCCTGCATTATTGAATTTAGCCTTTTGTTCACTATTATCGATCTTTTTAATATGCATGCACTCATTCATGTTTATTTATAGAGAAGTTATGATTTTTAGTATCAATGCTCTTTAACCTGAACAGTTAATCCTCAATTGTCATTCACAGATTCTTTCGAACACAAATGACTTATATGGGAGAAATGTCTTTGACATAAGGTCTCTTGTAGAACATAATGCTAAGAAGTCTGGTACTTAGTCTTAAGCTCTCAAGCTTTACTTGGATTCCCGTTTTTCTTCAGATCAATGTACGCATTCTTTGTAATAGTTCCTTTAAGTCATAGAAGAATTTTTACATATTTCAAGTTTCTGAAATAATTCCAGAATTGAGTATGTATTTAAAGTGCATCTTATAAAACACGCAATACTTATTTGGAAAATAGTGTGGTTATGGGGATTGCATGAACAGTTACTTTTCAGGATCGTGTTGATATATATTTGCTAAAACCTAATTACACCAGTTTTCAAGAAGTATGTTAAGACTGTATATAAGTTGTTGTAACAGCATCAAATTGCCGTCTCTCTATAAATTTACAACTGCAACAGTTAAGGTTTTTCTAATTTTCAACAATTGCATTAAATGATCTTCATCTCTGTAAATGTATTATAGTATATGAGTTTACCGGTGCTCTGAAAATTTTTAACTCGACCAATTTAGCTACCATTCTGTTAATTGCCATGAGTACCAATTAACATCAACAGCAATTAATTAACAATTATGTTTATCGACAAAACGCCATTTTAACTAAGGCTCTATAATTGGACAAAATAGTCACAAGTAAGCTGTTGCCATGTTCCTTCTAAAAATACGTAAGCTGCATCATTATGACTGATATTGCTGTAATCCTTGTAAAATACAACACTTAGGTATGCTGTGTTTGTAAACTGACAATATTGCCTTTATAATCCAGTTTGTTTTCAAACAGCTATAGCATGGGAACATACGGACAGCGGATGCTCAGGAAATATTCGTCCGAACCATAACTATTTTAATAGGGGCCATAACCTGTCCAAGGCCAATGCACATAGGAAGTATCAAGCCAATCGGTCCATTTGTTGTCGAGTTATTGATCGTAAACAATTTTCACACTTATTTTGACAATGACCTTGACCTTCTACCTAGTGACCACAATTTCAATAGATGTCATCTATTGTCCGATTCCAATGCACATTGGAAGTATCAAGCAAATCACTTTGCATAATTTACATTTGAATAAAGAAATAAACACGGGACGTGCTAAATTGATATGAAACCAGTTTGCGACATTAAAGACAGCAATCCTTTTTACGAATGTAAGTATAGTGGTAACAGTCAGCTAGTATTTACAAAAATCAAGAATTTACAAAAACAAACAGTAGCTATTGCCGTGTTCCTTCGCATGCAATACATATATCACGTCCCTGTGGTATACTGTGGAAACATGGCGCACTGCTGAACGAATCCCCGAAAGAGCCCTTGGAAATCCATTTTATTTTCCAGATCGTCGTATTTACGTACGCATCATGCTAGTACGAATGTTTAGAATAAAAGTAAAGAATACTTTGTTGCTAATGAAAAGAGCCAGTGAATTAATGATATCGTCACAAGGCTAAGAGTTATTGAGTGCTTCAATTTCTTTGCGAATTAAAATAGAACAATATGTTGATAACAAATCCCATGTAAAGAAGGACAATAAAAGTGGTCTCGCTCTATTGCCATCGGTAAATTTGTCATACCGTGAAACTGTTTGGTCAAAGACGTCTATTAAACAGTTTTCGTTCGTTCGTTCTGAATGAAAGTGAATGACCCATGGTAAGATGGTGACAAGCGGTTCGGTAAATTGAGCGAAGGGATTGATAAAAGCTTGAATTAAATTATTGCTTCCTAATGGATTGTTTTTGGGCTGCATGCTTACCCACTTTTTTGTTGCTCTGTTTCTTGTTTCTTTTTTTGTGTTGTATATTTCACAATAGTAAGATTACTTTTAAATATAATATTTTATTCTTGCAATACACAGGATTTCTTTATTATTTTATTGTACAAATAGTATACTTCCGTTAATAAAGTCATAACCTAAATGCATTACACATTTTCTCTTTGATGAAAACATTAGTTAACATCATAATTCTGAGAATTTACGAAATATAATAAACAGTTTTCAGTCTGTACTGAACCATTAGAAAATGTAAAACAGATATGGCACAAATATGGCTATAGTATAATGATATATTGATAAATAATTACGGGATCGGTTTTCGCAAGAACATAATTAAGTATCAGATGTCTTTGCGGGTAAATGGTAGCTGATACTTTATTAGGTTCATACAAATATTGTATGACAATTTTGCCTTGTTACAAGCACCCATACAATCAATTAAGTCAGATTGCTGCCATGCTAGTGCGTTTCAATTTTCATTTTCCTGTGTTGAGTAATTTAAACTGATTAAAAACTGATCTAGAAAGCTGACAACATAAATGCTAAATAGAATACTAATCTTTGTCTCTCATAGAAATGCTTTACATTGAATGAAATTTATGCACATCAGTGTTATATTACATGCATTACAACTCTTTGAATAGGTATCCCCATTAGTAAAATAGCACATTAAAATACTTAAACTAGACTGCAAAAATAAAATTATAAATAATGAACCAATTTTGGTACTACTGTGTTGAAGACATTGGATACACCTAATAGCCATTGTTTTATGGGAAGAATGCGTTCTTTAAAATATATCTACAGAGTAGGCTCATATAAATTTGCGATTTATCGAAAATTTAGACACGCTTCTTAATCATATTAATCTTCAAACGTCCTCATTCAAATGCCGTTTTGAAACAGTTTTTTATTATTTTAAAATAGTTTGCATCCTCTAAACCAGTCTGTATAAGATACATTAGTTCAGTATTTCGTAGATAGAAATTACAGGTTACTGCCCTGAGTATTTTAGCGTCAATCATTTTGATGTGTTTCTTTTTACATAGTTATCATGATATCATTAGCACTTGCTCTTAATATTTGTAGAATACTTTTTTTGCTTCGCTTGTTGGTTGTGTCTAAAAGGCAGTACATCTTGGTATCAAATTATTGGTGTCGTTGAATCTGCTTCATTTCTTCCTTAAATAATGACTGCGTAGTTAAGTCCAAGTAAGGAAACATTGACAGATATAACCATTAAATAACCTGATATTCACAATAATATCAGTTTATTAAGTCGTTATCAGCTTTGTGGTATGATAATTGAATATTGATCTGTGGCTACTGGAAGGTTAGGATGGTTAAATGAATTTAGTTCCTATGATCTGTAAATCAAACAATAAGCTTGATTAAATTCTGCTGGATTTACAATTGATTCTGGCGAAAGCCCATCTGACCTACGGATGTATAAGTATCATTATTAAAGCTGCTTATTCATTGATTCTGAAATACATACTGATAAACTACAACTATAAGTAATACGATGGTTTTAAAAACTTAAACATTGTTGTCACATGAAAGAGGATTATACAAACTTGTATTTTTAATCACTACAACACATGCTTTCAACATAATTTCAAAGTGTCTTAAACTATTTTTAAAGTATTTATAACTACTAGTGTCTTATTTTGGTCAATAGAAGCATAATTATGGAATTGAGTTGTTTACACACAAATCAGTATTCCCAAAATGATTTGTAGCTCTGAGAATTTCTTTAGGTTGAAATTATATTTGTAAATGATTAAGCGATGCAATTTAGATATGTAGAATGGCAGTCTCAATCCCTGGTTTGTACCTCTTTTAAGGTATGTTTGGACGCTTTTGCAATATTCAAAGACTTAAGAACTAAAAGCTACACGCATGCTTGCATTAGCTAGTTTGTAATTGGTCAAATTTACAGAAAACAATAATATGACATGCTATAGATTTATATTCATGTATATGAAAGCAAACAAATACCTGTGATAACTGAGATTTTGCAAACGTTCTCAAGCAGTGGGCCATTTTAACTATGATATTAATGTAGATACTGCTGCTGAGCAGCCATGTTCAATTATTGATGGGATACCAGACCTCAGCTATAGATAACATGCTAAAATGGACATTTATGGCATAATTGACACCATTTTAATTTGCTAATCTGTTTTAAGCCACACAGCTAGCAGCTAATTAAAGGATTACACGCATTTAAATTTGAGGAGAATTTTGATTTATAAGACTGTTTAAAAAAATATATTTTAATATTTGTTCATTTAATGAGTGTGGAATAAATTGGTCGCCTGTGTAAAAACTTGAGATATTTTGATTTAAATCATAAAAAATGTATCTTACGGGAACTATTTTGGGCAACAAAAACTCTCAACTAGTACCCTGTATTTATGAACATATAATAAATAACATGCACATGAATTACCAAAGGGTATGCTCACTTTATTTCACGTCGATAGCATTTAAGAGTGCACATTAACATAATATAAGTTGTATTTATATTTATTATTACAACGACTTGTAAACACAACATTAACAAAGCAATGATATGTATTTTCATGACCATAGCTGTATACTGGTTCTGTCGTGATTTACGGCTTTATTATATTATAATCTCATTTGATTATTTGAACACAGCCTAGAGTTTCTCAAAATGATACTTATTGAATTGAATGCTTGATTTATAATCTTTACATAAGCATGATATGAAGTATCTTACTGCCATCTGTGATGAAACAAAAAAACTCTCAATAATTTCCATAAAAGCTTGTTTCAACCATGTTTAAGTAAACAAGACAATTAATCGGGTAACTTAATAGGACATGTTGCTTAGTAGCTTGCTAATAGCCACTGTCTTCAGCTTTATTCCTGTGTGATCAGAAAGGTCGCATTTGTATAACCTCTTATTGTTATTTATAATGTAGTTGCTCCGTGTTGAGTGAAGTATGCCATATTGGGTTCCAACATAGGCTTTTTGCAGTACACTAAATCGTTCTATAAAATATGTTCTAAGACCTTAACTTTCTAAATCATATAGTATGACATTGTTGGGCCATATTGCCAAATTTCGCTATAAAATGTTTACTAAAACCAGTTCTTTCAATGTTATGTGTTACGTAGATACATCAAATTCGAGGCAGTATGCCGTTTTTAATTACTCTAAAACGATTGCTAAGACCTTTATTTTCATTGTAATTTGTTCTGCGCAATTATATTCCAAAACAGACCATTACTTTTTTGCCATTTGTTGTGCTTGTTCAGCAATTTATATTGCAGGTATATCAGTTTGTATGTTAGTTTCAGGTAGAAGCCATCATCATAACAGATGAACGAAATGTATTATAATCACTTTTTACTAAATACATATTGTATTCCCATTAATTAGTTCTGTCACATTAACCAGTATAGCCGTATTGACAGTTCAAGATATCTGATTATGCCATACGACATTAATATTTTATCTTCTTGCGACAACATTAAGGTACCTATTGAAGTAGGCTTTCCATTTGCCTTTTTAAGAAGGAATAATTTGAATTTAGTTTAATTATAGCCCATGGAATCAGATTATTTAATTTGAATTAAGACTGGCTTATACAATGTAAACGTGACTCTTATACGAAGGTTTTGTATAATACATTAAAAAAAAAGAGCTAAACAAGCATACATTTAAAAAACACATTCAAGGTTATTTTCATTTATGATATATGCATATAAGTGTCAATTAATTATTGAATATATTGGTACTTAATTTACAATTGTAGATGATTTGTCAAACAATGGTGTTAATATGTATTTGTTTTTAAAGACCCTAATGTGGCTCTTCTGTTGAACTTTTCAGTGATTGACAACCCAAACTGCTTTATGGGGTAAACTGTGTTGTTGTGCTGATGGTTTGGGTAGATTATCAGCTTGGCGGCTGGGTACTGTACTTTTAAAGAGAAAGCTTAACAGCAGTGAAACTACAATTAGCTTTTTAATAACATACTGATTTGCATTTTATTTATGAATTGAAAATGTGTCTTCAGATTTAATTTTTCATTTTTAAAATGGTAATAACGAAATCCAAGCGATGAAATTGTATAAATAATGTTATACCTGTTTTTTCCATCCTTAAGTTAGGGTTAAGGGGGCATGTTTACAGACTGGCAAACTCAGACAATACAACACTTATTAAGAAGTCCACAAATAAAGTATGCTTTTTATTCAAAGTTGCAAAATATCACTCATGACTGAGGGACATATTTTAAATATTTGTGTTTGTTTATGGAAATGGATTGCAAATTTTGCAATTTGTATCATTAAAATCTGAAAATATGTCACTGACACTGTTATTACTCTTTGTTGTCAGATACTTAAAACGTCTTTTTCTTTGGGGACCGAATATTTCGATACACAAAAATACCCCATAAATGCAGTATTAGTTTACGGATATCAATGAATGATTGTGCATTCTTGCAAAACGCTGTGTTGTATGTATTAATTCTTTAAATTTGTTAGAATCACTGCATTTACTTGATTCTGTTTGGCAGAAAGATTCTTCAAGACCATACTTTTATCACAAGAACAAAGATTATCATTTCATATACTGAAGTATGGACCATACATCACTGATCTAAAACTGTGCCAATTCAGATTTTGTTACGTGTGCTTAATCATTGTATACCTTAGAATGGGGCGCGATACAAATAGGGCCTATTTGTCAAAGTTAATGTTTTTTTTTATCAATTGGTATGCTGCGGTAGAAACCAATAACGAGAACTATTTAACACCAAACATATTTTTAAAAAGCAAAGTGAATCAGACTATGATAATTTGCACTAATTGACAGTTATCCTCCATTGATACTAAACAAAAGCTGCTTAAACATAAAATGATTATAAGCAGATATAATTGGTTTCTGATAACGATAATTTCAACTCCGTGCTAAGTATCGATGAAAGCTATCCGGTGAAACCATTCTATATTACTGGTATACTCATGAACATGTCTTTAATACTTTTATATCGCAAATATACGGGTTCACTGACTTTCTCACGTGCATCTGCCTGGTTTAATTACCGTAATCCACTTGTAGAAATGCATGTTTGATGCAAAGACTAGTTAGCTAATAAATACAACCATTGAAAAGTTTTAGTCAGTAGCTGTTGGGGGGAAATTTGGGTGTGCCAAAAGTCATTATACAAAAATAATTTTGGCTTAAAAAGTAGGTTTCTGAAAACTCAGTGTTCAAACACCTAAAGTTATTACGGTACTATCGATTACTCACATAGTGTTCACATGTGGTTATCGTGTGACTATGATATGAGTTAGTAAAAACATCACTTTGAATATGTTTGCAAATACTGGGTCAAATTTGAAGATATAACACGATACACACCTCGCTTGACCTACTAGTCATCGATCAGACCCGATCAAAGACTTAAATCTGTATAGTTATGAGTATGATATATGGCCTATACGGCAACGGGCAGGGATTTACTGCAATCACAGATGAGTCAAACAGAAATGTTGGCTATAGATTTGTTTGGATAATAACATTATTTTATATTTAACTGCAAACATGTGAATTTAAGTTATTGTGTGGTTGAAATAAATTGATAAATTAAACAGTCAGAGGTGACGTGTTAAATAGGGTATTTTGTGTGCAAACAAACAAAGGTATGTTATGCTGGTCAAAAGAATACAATCCCAAACGCCATATGAAATCCTTGTTGAGAACTATTATGAAAGTTTGGTAAAAAATCGTTCAGATTTATTGAAATAGTTTGCTGTATGAGATTGGTCACTTGATATTATAAACATGCATGCATATG
Organism: Dreissena polymorpha; assembly: GCF_020536995.1. Lineage (NCBI taxonomy): Eukaryota > Metazoa > Mollusca > Bivalvia > Myida > Dreissenidae > Dreissena > Dreissena polymorpha. Next base: position 40,617,058 of record NC_068357.1, read on the forward strand.
TATTGCCCATATTGATGACTGTTCAGTATTGTTCGGATTATGGTGGGGTCACGATGGTATGAGGTAAGGCACCGCTGCCATAAGGAGAAGTAATTATTGATAATGTATTAAATAAAAAAAATAGCAGTTTATATAACACAGTTAAGCTTCATGCCAACATATATATTTTGATTAAAAAATAATTGTTATGTTGCTTGTCATATTGACATGTTCATTCCGGATAAATTTGAGTTTGTCTGTATGAATACCTGCAAAGTTTCATTTTACGTATTAATACGGTCATGCAGGCCTCTAACTAAGGAGAGGTTTATTCAATCTGGTTACCTTAACTTTCGCCATGAACCCGAGTCGCTGTTTGGTTGAAGGCATGAAGGTCACTCACTTGAGTTGTATTAACAAATTACCACACCACATGCTTAATTTATGTATTAAGAATTTACAAAAGTTAATTCAGTTATTGAGAAGAACAAATATGTATTTACCACACTTATAATCCTTAATTTCGCAATCGATTAACTGTTTTTTTAATTATATATACAGTCATTGAACCTTCCAATTGATACAAACACACATTTAAAAAAGCCGATTAGGGTCATATTGCGGTGAAAGATAGTAAGGCAAACAATACAATCTTCTTTTCCACATTGATTTCTCAATATAGTTATTACTTTTGCGCCCTCTTCTTTGTCTGCAAATACTGAAAGGTATTTTTTCATCGATACATGAATATAGCTAAACGGAAAGTATAGAGGTTCAGTTTGCCTTTTGCCTAAAATGCTTAGAAAACATTGCAGAATTTAGCACTCATTGAATGTTGATTGTTGATATGTGAGAAATATATGTTTGATAACTCGAAATCATATACAATTATGTCATAATTATGCAACATGTACTATAAGACATTATCACATGATAAGTTAGTTTAAAAGATATAACTTAATATTTTCACAAAATGAACTAAATTGAACTTGTGTGTCAATTAACATATATCTTGTATGGATAACTGAGATTGGAATGCCATTGCATTATATAAATATATAAAAACCAACAGCAAGCATATAGCTAAACAAATATTGTAAGGTGAGCATGAAATAATCTAGATTAAAATAAAACATGCACTGCTTTCCGATCTGCCAATAGCTGTATTGACTTTTTTCTCTTTTCTTTAAAATATCTGCTCATTTGTAAACACTCATATCAGGTAGCCATCATATTTTGTCCGTTTTACTTAATCTGAAACCTTACTCTGATCTCTATCGCTATGAAATACAAATCACCCGTTCTTCTTTAGAATAGCATAACTAAAACATACGCACTTGAACTTATTGTGATGAAAAATTTATGTTTTATTCAATGCCCTATTACATTTTTTATGCTATATTTGCGATGAGCATGGGCAATGAGGCTTAAATAATCCGTTAGTTGCATTACAGTGATGATAACGATTTTTGTGATTAGCAAACATGAGAAGAATTTTACAAAACAAAATAGACAGGCATTAGTTTAGAAAACTACAGCAAAAACAAAAGAAGAATTGCTGTCAAGCTTACTTGAGCACAATGTGTTCATGTGGAGCTTTTAAGAAACCATGTTTATTGTCGTTCATCGTCTGTATGTGCAAACATGCATGCATGAATCAGTAAGTCAACTTTTTTCTCCTTTTAAACCCCAAGATTTAACCAAACTTCAAAGTAATGACCCTTTGAAACTATTTGAAAGTAGTGCAAACAGTTCCAGTCTGTTGCATTTGTAGGTCACTTGACCGAAAAATAAACTATAAAATTGCAATTTTCAAAATTCTTTGATATCACACCTGTCAGGGATTTAATATTTGGTGTGTAACATCGCTTAGTGCTTTTCTTCTAATTTGTAACAATAATTATGCATCTAAAAATATTTACATACTTTATTTAAAGCTTTATTAATGATGCATGATAGCAACACGCATGTCTCGCCAATTTAATGATGACTAAGCGTTGATTTGTAGTTTGAACAATCAATCAACATCAAGAGTGTTAGTTGTTTGAAGTTGCTATCACACACACCTATATGAAGGCATGTACATTGACAAATATATATAATTTTTTTTATTTAATAGTCTTTACAAGTATTTGAATATACAGTTGTTGTTCTGTTTACATGACTTAGTAACCTAGAGTTTTTATGCTTTCATGTAATTGGAATAGAATGTGCATTACCCACGCAATTAATATTGCCGTTTTGTGTTTTTTTTGTTTATATTTGTTACATTTTTATATAGGATTCGAACTGCTCAGTCAGCAGGAAATCACTTGTTAGTGTGATTGAATATCGCAGATCAATAACCATCTATGTGATTGGACTTCATATCCCTGTTACTAGTGACTTAACTGTCCATGTGATTGAACTTTCCTAGTCAAGTATCGGTGGCTAACCGGCCTGTTGAAGCTTGAAACTAAAAAACATATCAATTCCAGTCATCATGCACTTACCTGTTTATGCGATTGAACTGTTGTCCCAGGTTAGCCTGTGTATTCCGCACAGACTAATCCGGAACATTACGTTCCGCGTTGATGAAATTTTTCGTTTATATAAGGTCCCATCTATATGAAAATTGATTGTAGTGGATTGTTTAAAGTTTATAAACTCATGAAAAATTAGCTTTTGTGTTTAACAAAAAATATATTCGGTTACCCTAGGGAAGGCCATTTGGATTTTATTGTTTCCTACAAATGCTTCAAACCCGCCGGCTTTCACTCTCATTGCAAGACATAAATTCAATGTTTCAGCAAAACAAATCCCCAAGGGAGGCCGTATAAATTGTTTTGTTTCCTGCTCAAAATTCCGCCTCATGACATCCAATGAACTTAGTTTTGACACTAATTAAAATGTAATTAAATTTTTTACTTCATTTTCCAGTTTTCAAGGGTTTGAAACATGATAAATGGGCAGATAAAATTGTAAAAAAGAACCTGCATCATAAAGGCTCGTGTAATTTCCCCACTGGTGGTCTTTGTATTATGTGCAATTAATTATTTGCTGATCATCTATAAGATAAATCATCTAGCATGTAACAGCTGTATAATTTAAGAGGCAAGATGGAGCATGGCATTTTATAAAACTCATTTAAACAATGTTCATTTAATGCTTGAAATGTTTTTTAGGCGGATGTTCAATAGAGTATCGAATACGAATACGAATATTTATTTTGCAGTCAAAGGCCAACGGTCCATAATACAGACAGTGTTATTTCATTATTATATAAATACCCTGAGTAGTTGAAGAATACAAAGTCATATTATGCAACACACGCATGCACTTTCGTAGAACAAATACTGCTATACATTATAATTTAACATTTTTTTAATATCAAAACGCAAGTATAAACATATGTTCAAGGTAAGCCACAGCTTATGATTCATTATCAATGCCAAACAATATAATTATGCAGTTTTACCACCAAAACATGGTTTACTTTATAATTAAATACCTATGACAAGTTAGCACGCACAATTGTAACATATATATAAAGTAATCTAAGAATCATTATTCATTATCAACGATAAATAAACAATGCAATACAATAAAGCAGTATTAAAATGAAAGCTAGTTTGCATGATTATTACGTAATTGTTACATATTAGCATGCACATACATATACATGTGTATAGTTTATGGCAGTCTAAATACATTGGATTTACATTTTAAAGGAAAAAGGAAAAAAATGGACATCTTATGCAAACGCTATAAATTAAGATATGTCTTCGTTCTTTATTACATTCAGACGACACGTTGGCTATCAAATATATGTCCTTGTCTTTTTCATCGGCGATAACCATATTGAACAAACGAACAGTTTATATATGATTCAGCCACTGCGGAATAAACAAAACGTGTCTAAATGTGTTATACAATGGTCACTGCATAAATATATGGTACTCATCTTCTACAATATAGATATGTCGCAATAGACAAAATTTACAATATCTATGATTATGCTGTATGTTCAAGTGTCGGCCTTTCTCAATCATGAGCTCGTGTCCGGAACATCGGAAATTTGAAAGGCATCTTTTTAATGCGTAAAGCAATTCAATGGACATATATCGTTCAACATTAAGTAATGTTTTGTATTCCCGATAATATTTCACCTTAGGCGAACAGTTTAGCTTGAATTTTTTGCAGAGCACAATCTTTAAGCCTGTTTGTGAATAAGAACATGAACATTTTAGCATTTCCGACTTCGTTTGCAACCAAATAAAGCCAAAGCCATTCTAAAATAATACTATTTTAACATGTGTAGCCCAATTTGGTTTTGCCTGATGAAGTGAGGTTTCGAAGAAGCATGTATTTTTGTCTCGGGTATCTGTATGTTGGCATCTGAAGAATCCTGACCCAGTATGCAATAAGTTTACCCGTGTATGTCATTTACAAAGGCAGCCGTCCACATTCAGTCAAAGCAAAGAAATTTGTCACAGATTTGTTTAAACCACAAAGCCGTTTACAGTAGTTGATGTGCACACGTTCAATACACTCTGCGTACTGGAAGCCCCATATTTCGGCAGAGTAGCAAAGAATCGTCGTAATCATAGCGTCAAAAATTTTGAACGCTTGTTTTGGGCTAAAATATCCAAAATGTTTCGCGACCCTATAAATTCTTCATAAAGCTTTCTTGGCTTGTTTTACCAGCGTCTCCTTCATCATTGTCCATGATAACTTCGGATTAAAATACACACCTAAATACTTATAGAAAGACACGACTTCTACATTTGCTCCTTTGTATTTCCAGTTTTCATATCGGCGTAGAGGACCACCATTTCTGAAAACCATGAGTATTTTACAATGTAATCAAGTTATATTCAAGTTTTTTTTGTTGAAGCTCAACACCCTCTATGAATAATTTAGCCGTTCATCTCCTGTCCAGAAATTCAAACTTGATTGAAGATATGTGGTTAACTTAATGTTTGCCATTATATATAATACCATTAAAGCTCATCAAGTTGAAAGTAATAGAACAAATATTAATTGTATTCAATACTCCATAATTATTTTTATAAAGCCATAAGACAATTAATCCTTGGCATGTTTATGCAGTCGTGAAATTGTATAAACTCATTTACATGATTTATAATTTTAGATTGTAAAGAAACATTTTTACATTGCGGTAAAAATCATCATATATATGTCTGAATTTCTTAAAAATAAATAGAAGTTCTGAAAAATTAACAACACATCATAAACCGCCTCCCGCAAAACTAAACAAAGTAACCACAATTATGTATTACATCAATTTGAATAATCAGAATAATGAGTACGAGATTTTCCAAATATCAAAATGAACAAAAGGAATTCGTGTTTTTTTACATGCAATTTGTCAATAATATTCAACATGCCTCAGAAGAAAATTAGTGAAACAGTGAGAGCATTGTTTTAGGCCTTTCGAGATGCAAATGCAGTTACAGAAGCATTCAAAATGAACTAAAAAGGTTGGTCATGATTTTACTTTGGGAAGTATACTGACTATTCAATATGACGCTACTTTAAAGCGCAGTACAACGCCTGGTGATGCTAAGAATTCAATTTCAAGAAGACGTCCATATAAGGTCACACCTGACGTCGTATGCAAAATTCGTTGCTGGATCTCTAAAAGCAATCCGCCGACCCAGAAAAAAATGGTATTGGCCACAGAAATGTCCAAGGGAACAGTGTACTACATCATCAGGAATGTTTTGAAAGCATAACTACGGAAGAATTGCAAGTTTCATCAGCTCAACATCGCACTTATTAAGAAGCGCAAGGCAAGGTCTTGGAAGCTATATCTAAAGCTCCAATGTGGCAAGTTGAGACATTTTGTTACATCTGCCGAGGCGATGTTATATATTGGTCGAAGTTATGGAACACGAACAGTATGTAATGTCAGAATGGGAGAACACATTGGCGATAAACTGAAGTTTGTAAAACGTGATGTGTTTGCCCGTGGCTTTATGGCGTGGGATGCTGTATCGTCCAGAGGTAAATCAGAGATCAGAATAATTCCCAAAGGGACCAAGGTAAACTCAGGATTCTATATCAATACAGTTATGAAATCATTTATACGAATAGATATCCTGAGACTCTTTCCGGAGAGTAAACTCGTTATGACGTTCCATTACGACAGTGCATCTAGCCACACTTCCAAACACACAGTGGACTTTCTAAAATATCAAAACATTAAGTTCATAACAACCGAATAATGGATGTCAAAATATCCAGATGCGGCCCAATGCATCTTGGCATATGGGAGATACTAAATCGACGCTTACAGAAACGATTAGTCAACTCACTTTCTGGTCTCAAAAGAGCACTGGAGGACGAATGGCGCAAACTACCATCAACAAGACTTTGAAATCGTGGCCAAAGCATTGCAGGATGATTTACAATTTCCATGGGTCTCATATTGAGCTCTCGTTGCAATAAAATGTATTTATAGTATACATTATTCATGTTTTCGTTTTGTTCATCATGAAATTCGGCATTTCTCGTATGTCTTCATTGAGCTGCAAGAACTACATGACATAATTACGCTTGTCTTAACAAAGTACCAATGGAGCTTATGGGTACTTGTACAGTTATCCTTCCGAATATGAATTTCTTAATCAGTCGACTGTCCAGATTAATGTTTTTAGTTAGCCTTCAGTTGTTGATTCATCTATTCTTACTGAATGTTTCTGATTAAAATCCAGACTTTCTGGCCATTGAATATTAGGCATAGCAATATTTGACGGCGTATCCTGCATTTCTTTCTTTGCATTGTCCTAAAAACACATGTCCTACTTCGATTGTAGTTCAAACTGGTACCAGCACTGTCATGTCATACGGTTAATGTTTGGTGTAAAGGATAACCACAATGTAAATAAGATGTTTCCTCACGAACAGTTATCACCATAACTGATCCACCGTGAAGCAACTGTCCGTGAGAAATCACTGCTGCTTTCTCCAAAATTTCTGTTTCTGACACGGGGGCGCATATCACTATTCATAGCCTGATCAGAGCCTTTTGCGCAAAGTTAAAAATTGTCAAAGCCAGACTGATGTCTCCTTTTTAACGACACAACCTTTCTTTGATGGTATGCTCCAAGCACCTGAAGCCCTGAGTTGATTCAGTTTGGTTTGAGCACTTTTCAGATGATTGAAGCCATCATTGTAGCTTCTGCTCTCTCTGTCAGTGGTTCATAACAATTACATAGGTGTAGAAAGATACAATTATATGTATTGTTGAGGAGTTAGAAATCAGTTACCAGAATGATATAGCATGTAATCTATTAAACAATGTGCCTTTTGGGCAAATTATGTATTTTCAAGTGTTTCAATTTAAACGAAGAACCTGAAAAAAGCGAAATGACCCATTTACATTATGTTTTGTTTAACATAAAGTACTAATGGTCAATTTGATTTGATTTTAAATAATCTAAGTTGAAAATGGTTGAATATGTTATTTCGTTAATTAAGTATGCAACCATAATATAGAAATGCATAAAGTTTTTAAACGCATCCCTCAGAATAGAAAGAAAATAACTTATATTTAGTAAACTTTTTATATTGACTGTAAGCAACATAGCTTGAATGGTCAATGTCCGTAACACAATTCCTTTATTGATCATGGCCACAAAACCTCTCGGGCAATAACATTTCCCAGTGGTCTTCATCGTTTGTCCATCAGCAAAACATGGAATTTTTGCACTAAAAAACTATTGTTTAACATTGATGTAATAAGCAGTAATTAAATTATCTTGCTATATTGCCCGAAAAGTGACTCATGCTTGAAAGAAGATATTTGCCCAGTATATCATGTTGACAACAAATTGGTACTACAGAGAGTACTTAACTATTCTCTTTTTTCTAAAGTGTATGTTTTTAGTGGGCAAAATTACCGTGTACTTAGAGTAAATCCTTTATGAATGCTTATAAGTTACTTTACTTGACCCAGTCGAACGACTGAAGATCAAGACCTGTGGAATATTAGAGATACTAAGTGAGCATCGATACATATCAGGGGTGTACCTTGGATAAGTACTTACGCACAGTATATTCATTGAGTTAAAAATTGAAAAACGCTAACAACTGAATAAAAAACACTTTTTTCGAAGACATTAACCACAAATACCCTCCAAAATGCACCCCCTACCTTCAGAGAGGTCTTTTTTCTTGGAGAGCATGAACTCCTAGCCATGGTAACTATAATCAAAATAATCCATGCATGCCCCAGGCATTGTCTTTTTTTCCCGATAATTGTTAATAACAGAATTTTGGTGCAATTAAGTAACACATTATTTCATGAGAAGTTTTGCATTTCGATGGTACATTTTAGCTCAGCATGAACATATGAGTTGTCATAAACAGTTTCAAATAACAAGCTGATCAAGTTATATATAGGAAATTATATTATATTCACAAACATAATACAATTATCTCTCTCAGATAATTATTCATAATCTAAAAGCATAATAATCCCACCCCATGTCCTCTAAAGAATGTAATTATCACATAAATACATATGTGTCCAATTTATTAATAATTTGTCCTAGAATATACACATAGAACTTTGTGGTTACACGATACAACGCAATTTGGCTTTTTGTTGTTATAATTTTTTTCTGCAATTATCTTAATTCTTATTTTTCTTGACGAACATTTCTGAAATGTTTTAAGGCAGTTTCTTTGTAATTGAATTTTAGTGAAGGAAAGTTTTTACTGGAGTGACGCAATTGAACTCATTTTTCTCAGAACTCAAACATTAAAGAAACCATAAATGTATTCCCTTCAATTCTCTCATGGTATGTATTTTTTCCGTTAGAACACATTTTTAATCGATCAAAGATAGAATTAGGTAAAATAAGAACATTTCAAATTAGTTCTCATATAGTTTAAATATTTAATATGGTTAAACTTTTGCTATAGCAAAACTCAAGATGAAGAACAAAATGATATGATTGTATTTAAACAAATGAAAGGAAATTCTTTTTATATTTTTACCAAACTCAGAACAGATCTTGATTATTGATACAATTTCTCAATTTAGTTGGGCACTTGTGGCATGACACACTATCAATATTCACACCAACTGTAGCACCTTATTTCCACCTGAGTTTGGCTGTTTATGTATCCTTTGATTTAGGACTTGGAACTGGTGATACCAGTGTTAAAGAGAAAGAAAAATATGAGCAGATCTAACGTTATAAGTGTAAACACACAGGTTATGGCTGGCTTGATTCCTCCTACATCTGACCCAATGAGCTCACATTAACATGAGACGTTATAACTAGGTGCTTCTCAGTGGCACTAAAATAGGAAAGTTCTACTCTATTAGGGACAGTGTCCTGTTTATGCACTATTTCCGCAATTTACAAAGGTAACAAGGTATGATTCATGTGTTAGGCTTAATTTACTGCCCTCTTACATGTCTCAAAGGGCGCACCAATATGCTTTGTTTCCCAACACCTGACCCGTCCTGCAACAATGCATTGACCCTTTGTTGTATAATCCGAATTGGCCCATTGTTTCTTAACTAAATAATTGTCATATTACAAAATCGTTATGCTATGCTGAGTCATTTTGTACCTCAAAAATTGAGATGAATTTGTTTGTGCAACAACTCCATATAACTGTATATGATGAAGTAAAATTGGGTCGTAATGAGAATTCACTGATAAGGATCTTGAAATGTGACCAGCTTATAGCATTATTATCCCCCCCGTCCCATATGTACTCGTACAAGTGCAGTTATGATTTGAGTGCGTGACGGCACAATGATTCAGGTATTTACGCAACAAGTACACATCTCTGTAACCGCTACAAATATTCAACTAGAACTGCACATATGTCTTTAGGATTATCATTCGAGGTCACTGACAAAGGCCTATAACTCTGACCTGCAATTAAGCGTATGTATGTCCCTTTTTTCAGCTAGAAATTCAGTTTAAGTTCGCGTAAAACATCTTCTTATTAACCAAGAAACATGACTTTGACCATGCCTTTGCTGGATTATGCCTCTTTTTTCACGATTTCATGTCAGGTAAAATGTTTTCAGGTCAACGTTTTGTCTGCCAATATAGTTCATATCCACTTCACAACTATATTCACTTGAAATGTAACATGCCGTTGGGATCATCATGTGAGATCAAACCCATAACTCGGACCTACAATTAAGCCTAAACAAGTATACCACTTCTTGTCCTTTTTGCAAATAGGAATTTCAGTCTTACAGTTTTTCTTCGTAGAAGTGCAAGAAATTGTGTATGTTTAGATATTCTTTGCAGAGGTATACGCCTTTGTACTTATGCAAACTTGTGAAACTTACATCTAAGTACATGAGCACTTTTTGTTGCAAACATCTTATGTTAATCTAAATGAAGTTTTTTAGAAGCGTTGTTAATACTTTGTGTAAATACAAGGCATTATGTTTGAGTATTTCACACTTTTTGTTGCATTTTTTTCTGCCGTTCTCTTAGGAAATGTATTCAAATAAATAAATCGTACGCTTTTTGTCAATGCGTTTGATTAATGTAAAAAAGCAAACAACAAAATGTCAGTATAATGTTCACTAATAACTAAGTCTGTGCACTTGTTTAAAATAAGTAAATCATCTTTATTACTGCTCTAGGTCATTTTTGTTTTGGTAGTTACTCCAGTCTTTGAAATTATTTATACATAACTATGCCGTAATTTTTGTGTTTATGTATTTGTGTAGGACATTGCGGGAATACTTGGATTACAAGTTTATCAAAACATTCTGCCAAGAAGAATGTTATTAGATATTGGCACTTTAAAAGTTTGACCACGTTGGAAGGTTTTCTGTTGCAAGGAGTACTGTTTATTAAGCAAACAAACATGTGCTGGTAAAGGCAAAACCAAACATGTGCTGATGTTAGGCCAAACAATCATGAGTTTTCGAAGATGTTTTAACAGGACTTTGTAATCCTTCTGACCACATAAAGATTAGGAGGCAGGTAAAGCCTGGTTAATGCTATCAAAAAATGGTCTGCATTATGGTCAATACTGTTGAACTATCACAGTTTGGTATACATTATGGTCAAACAGTCAAACTATCACAATTTGGTCTACATTATTTTCAATGGTTAAATCTTGGTGAAGTTAAGTAACACATTGTTATCCTTGATACAGCAGATGTTCGTATTAAACCAAGTATTTCATTGATCCTTTAGCAAATTGGCCAAGAAGCACTACAGCCGTGTTGAACATACTCAACTCAAAACGACTGTAGATTGTTTTGGTGTCAGCAAGATTTTTGCAAAGCATTGGACAATCTTTGTGCAATTGATTGTCTATCATGCCTATGTTTATACTGCCTTGGCAGAGAAAACCGTGAATGATAGTATTTAATCATTAGGGATTATTTGATAATGGCTTTATTTTACAAGATCATTCCTACGTAATAGTAAATTTGGCTACAACTACGGTTCAGATTTCTAAGAATGACATTCGTTTCAGTGAAATACTTATGGCACTATTGTGATAACTGTGCACTATGGGCAAGGACTATGTTACTGCGGGCTCACTTTCATGTTTGCCTATGTTGATTCTACCAAGGCATCATGATATCAAAATATATTGAAGCATAGTAATATGCGCGAATTATCAGCTGCTGTAAGGTTCATTTGGTAGATACTAACATGTTAGAAGGAATATACAATAATCTATAATTGTCTTTTACAATCGCCTAAACACACGCCTACTACAACCTTAACAGATCATATAATGTGTAAAACCGTGGTGGCTGCAGAAACCTGAGCTGTGGTTTACAATTAGCAAGCTGTCCCAGCAATCACACGTCTATAATGAATATTCGGAGTTCAGAGGAAAACATAACAGGACTGGTTTTCTAGATTCAATGAAAACGATGTTTGTGGGGCCCAAACTATGTTTTAAGAGTACTTATTTACCAAAGTTAAGCTAACAGCAAGTTGACAGGCTTTCTGAAAACATAAAATTTATTCATATAAAATACTGAATGTGCATTACATATAGTTTTAGCTATATGTGTAACAAGGAATATCTTTAAAAAAATATAAGGCTTATATCTTGACGTTGAAAGTACTTAAATTATTTAAGTATTGTTGTGTTCTGTGTTACAGTAAATAGTCGCACGTTTATCAAGACACATAATAGTCTTCAAAGATGCAAATTGTGCTACGTGTGATCACATCTTATGTTTCCTCACACGACTTGTTGTGAATTTCTTTCTTCGTCATCAAAACATATGGTATGTTTATATTTCATAAAGACATAATCTTCTGTCCACATATTCAAATATTACTGCTGTTACATTCGCGTCATGCGAATATTTGTCTTATGGCATATGTAGCTAGCGTTGCTCAAGCCAGCAAACTTGCGCAGTCTTGTCATGGGTTTCGCTTTTCTCCAAAGAAAGTGCACAAGGTTTCGTGGTATCACCTTATTATTCTCCTCAGCATGCATATCCTGACCAGACTGCGCGGATGCGAAGGCTAGGCTAGATCTACACCATGCAACATATTGCATACGAACCATTTTCGCATAACGCAGTCCTAATTGCGTCTTGAAACATCAAACAACGATACTTTCCAATTGAAAATTGAAGTCACACTGTGTATATCGAACTGGCAAATATCGGTAGCCTATTATAACTTGCCGGAAAGATTTTCAAACAGACTGACCGCGTACGTCACACATGTGTGGCTATATAATTAAATGATTTCCCTTCTATCATGGGCACTATACTATTTTGGTGGTTTTCTCACGATACAAGACAAATTGTATTTACCGATAGGTTTCCATTCATTTATTTCGCTAAAATTGTTGTTATTTGATTTCTTAATAGCGAGTTTTTGTTATTTACATAAGGCTTCAAAGAAAGTACATTCCGTCTTCCCCTGATAAGTTACTGACCCATCACTGAGCGTGAAAGGAAAGTCTTGGGACTGTGGGAGGAAACTTACAGGTAATTCGTAATTATAACTGGGCCAAAATTTGTGTCGATATTTCGTATGAACATGCAGAGAGTAGTCCGCATTTCCCTGCACGAAACAGTGTTACATCATATACTAAAAAGACGCGGTAATGTTGATGTTCCGGGGTTTATAAATAAATCAACCAATGGGATGAATGGAGTGTATTCATTGAGGTTTTCAGGCGTTATGTAAAGGTCGTCTTAGGTGAAGAGCTTGGTCAAACAGCTACGCTCAAAAGAAGTGTGCAGCAGACGTCCATCTGGTTTGCAGTCGGCCCAGTTTGTATAAGCTTTCTTAGGTCCCAAACGTCAATAACTAATTTATATGTATTTGGTCTGAACAGATCTCAAGGTGTAAAAGTGCTTTATGTCACTGCAACACCTATAATAACAACTACCATATCAGTAAAAGCAGTAATAGTTAAATATCCCTTTATCATATAAATGCATGGTGTCTTAAAATACGCTAATACAATAAAGTTTTTAACTGACGTATTCAAAGTTGTTTCGTGGGCGTTTGCAGGTTGATAATTATGTAATCGAGCGAGTCGGCGGTAGATTAATGACACAACCTGCGGCAAGTGTTAACGGATGTGCATGCACAAATTGACTATTTATTCTTAATATAATCAACTGAAACACCAACAAAACACCACATATAAACATAAGTTTTGAATGCATCATATATAGTAATTGTAATTTATTTAATTGACACTTAAGACCACTTTTGCATATATTTGTTGTATTAACAACCAAATATTGAAACACTTCAAACTATCATTCCACCTATTATATAATTATACAGTAATGATGTATGACAATAAACAAGTCTCAATTTAAAATGTATTATTATTTTGTTTTATATAAAAATTGCATTGACGATGACACAAACAGTTTGATATGTATGCACTGTTTTTAAATGCAGCTAGCTGACTGTTTATATCATCTTGCTGGAAGATTGGTATTTTGTTTGGCAATGGTCATTCTTTTAAATATTGGCTACAAAGAAAATAATTCTCTAATGCTACTGACTATCTTTTTCTGGTGACTACTTTTGGCAATGGTCATTGTCTGACAATATTGGCTATAAAGGAAGTCATTATTTTATTGTAATTACACTTTTACTATTTCCCTGACTAACATTCTAACCTTAAGTGAGGGATTCCGTTAACAGGGTTATAAAGCTTAATTATGTTTGCTTTCTTTACTATTAGGCTATAGTTTGATGTCCATAGTAAATGATGGCCAAGTGTGTGCAATAAAGATTGTTCATTACATTTAATGTTTTGTTTAATATGTATGGTAATCTTTACAGTATGAATGCATTCCATTAAAACAACCTCGAGGGCTTTACACTTTCACCAGCGGACATTTAATGGGAGTTAACAATTTTTTTTTTATTTACATACATCGACTTTATAAGGCAAATACTATTTGGGCCGCTCTTCGGGAAAATATTGCTTAATGAATTTGCTGTAATTGTCGTCCCAGATTAACTTGTACAGGCGGCACAGGTTAAACAGGGATGACACTTTCCTCCTTTACTGGATTTTTTGCTAGGAAGAGACTTCCTTTTAAGGGAAAATTCCATTAAAGCGGAAAGTGTTGCCAGTGATAAGGCTGTGCAGACTGCACATATTAATCAGCAAATTTTCAACCGATTAAATCTCTAATGAAATCAGAGGTATCATATACTATATATTAATATATAAATATATTATAAATAAGATACTTAAAAACATTATTTATTTTTTTCTTTAAAATCTTATATGTGATTTGGCATTAAATTTGCAATAAATAACGGCATTTACTCTTCACATTTGATCCGTAGTCATCCTATGCACGCCCTTACTAAGTAACGTCCCAATTAGCATCTTGAGCACTTCCTATGCACATGGACAATTCAGTGTTGCACACAACAGGGATAACTGGGTTGGATGCGGGAATCTTAGGAACTTTAGCTCACTGTACATTTTTATTCACTGGACCTGGCCCACTTCCATTTCACAATATTCCGGATCAACAAAAGATAGTTAATAGGGTGGTGGCCCACAAGAACTGTTGACTTCAACCACTTATATTAATCACCAATATTTAAGAGACCCGAATAAGGATGCATTCCGGCAGTGAATCAATTGACATAAATGCTACATCGAACACGCAGGGCAGTATATTTAGAAGGATTGAACGTTTACATGGCTCTGACTGTTGTATTGTTGAAACATCAAGGTCAATGTGTTGATGATATCAATGTTAAATGATTGAAGTTGTTAAACTGAAGCTACATTATGATTTGGTGCACAGTGTAACTGTCATCAACATTTACTTAAGTTTTTAGCGTTATGTATTATCGCAATGTTTGCTGGGTATTGAGGTTACATCGTTATATTTTGTGTACGTAAAATCAAGGACTATAATACAAATGTGCTGGTGTTGTTGTAGCAGTCCTTTTGATTTTAGAACATTCCTATATGATAATAAATTTTCTCCTAACTAATCCCGTATCTAGATAAACTGAATAAACTGCTTCCCACAGTTACGCCATCTATCAAAGATCTCATGTATAAATAGGTTTATACTGCTAAGCCCATCGTTTACAGATTGTATATCATAACAGCAACTGGTGTTTTGCCTTGAAACAGCTTTGATAAGGATCTCACAACTGGTGGGTGTTTCCTGCTCAATTCACTTGTCATAAGGTGCTAAACATGGAAAATTATCCCTTAAGAAATTCCACATGTTCAGGCACAGGTACAGGATTGAGAATTTTCTGTTACTTTTAAGAAGTACCAAAGATTCTAAATAACAAGACAGTTTTATATCAAGTTGAATTATATATCATTTTTTGAAATAGAAATAATTTTGGTGATTTTCTGACACATAACTGTTTAAAAGATGTTATGACTGAATTTTTCTAATTGTCTGTACATTATTTTTGTACAATAGGCATTTTTCCATGACTTTTCTTTTAAAAGTAAACAGTTTATTAAATATATTTTTTAACTTGTTTTCGAAACTCTTTAAATTCATGCATGGACAATTTTAAATGTTTGATGTTGAAACAAATCGGATAAGCACACCGCTGTGATGTAAAATTAATAGAATGATGTACTGAGATATGCAGGTGTCTACTTCACTTATAATTTATCATGATTCATAAAGGGGACAATAGCTTAACTGGATACTTATGAAGTATTATATAAACACACAGTTAATTCCAAGATCGATTTCTCATTTCAACTTAACATAATAAATATATTATTATATATTTCTTATAACTTAATTGGGCAGCTAATATTATTCCATATATGGGTTCTTACCAATCTTATGTGAACATCTCATGATATAAAAGGCAAATATAATTGTGTCATATTGTAGCATGTGTGTCATATTGTAGCATGGATTCATTTTCAAATTCTGTTAGTGATTTATATGATGAGACAAATTTCCATAAGCAAAATAACCTAAATCTGATCCCTGGGTTCAAGGTCACAATTCAACTTAAAAGATAAATTTTAGAAAATGAGTAATTTACACTTTGTAACGAGCATTACTTTGTCCAGCATTAATGGATTATCATACATTGTCACAAGATGACAAGATATAGTATCACTTGTCAAAACCTGGTGTTTACGTCCAATGTCATGGTCACAAATCAAGGTCAAATGTTTAATTTTAGACAAATATATTTTACACCTTTTCCTGAGCAAAACTTTGATCAGCATGTACGGAATTTAAAAAATCACTTGTAATCAGTAAGATAAGACATAGTCTTCGTCACAGAGGAAGTTCTTTTAAAAAGTCCAAGGACAAAGCCACACATTGAACGCCATATAACTTAACACAACTGATTTTATAAGGAGACAAAGAGCCTCATGTCCCTAGGTTTGAGGTCAAGTCTACAATTTAAGGTCAAAAATTGGCAATATGTACTGGACACTCTCTGTAGCATTACTTTGTCTAGTCTACCGTGTATGGTTTACACATTACTTGAAATAAATGATCAGCATGATGCCAAATTGTTCAAAGCTATTTACCATGGTCCAATGTAAAGGTTAAACTTCATGGTCAAAGGGAATATTTTAGTTTTTTTTTAAATCACCATTAAAATGATCTTTATGATTAGTTGGTATGTCAAATATAAAAAGCAGAATATATGTCCAAGGGCAAAAAGTCAAAATTAAACATCAAACGAGAAATATAGAAAATTACACGGAGTGTCGGGCGAGTGATAACCAGGTCTTGTTCAGGTTTTGTTTTTATTATTGTGAAAATGGCTCCGATACTGTTGCTCATCTTTATTGCTAACAACCGCACATTTACTGAGGATCTGTGCAGTCAGTTGAATACAATAGCATTTAAATATCTATTCGATTACAAAGATGACTCCTATATGGGTCTGAATACAAAACAATGTTACAACAAACATCGAAATAACATTCAAATTCATATTAAAATGAATGACATTATGTTGATTTAATATCATGAATGTTTGATTTTCTCTACCTTGCTAAAAGTACCTCAATGCTTTAAAATGCAAATTGAACCTACTGGCATATAATTGGTATCCAGTAATGAGGTCCCAAGGGAGGTCTTAGTAACCCATTTAGATGCCAATGTGGCAAAATGGGCCCGCCTTAATAAGAGTTCCATTATTAATATTGTGTGCATGAACTAGCTACCGGATAAGTTTAAAGGCTACAATGACAACAATGAAGACTCTTTCAATACAAGGAGGGTCAACTGACAATTCAACAGTAAATGAAACGAATAGCTCTAAGGGTCATATGCATAGATGTCTCATATGTTGAGGGATACATCTCTTGGATTAACTTAATTTTCCAGGAAAATTGGAGATTTTTAAAATCCATTTGGCAGATCCCTCAACACATTTGTCTGCTAACTGAATCAGAAAGTAAAATGTTTTCAATTATGCATAATTTTACAGAATGCATGAGTTTCAAGAATCTTGTTGTAAAATTGATAACTTGTAAATGTTGTTTAAGGCCTCAAATGAACCAGGGAAAGCTTAAACAAAGAATCAGGAAATCCTTATTACAGGATTATGGATTCGCTTGTTTATTTGAACTGTCTAGAGTCTGGAGGAATAATCATACTGATAGCAAATGGATTTTATTGGCAAAAAAGTTAAGTGATTTAGTAAGGCCCGTGTGAAAAAGCGAACCTCGTGTCATAATGTGTATAAAGATCAAATCAGAGGGAAATCAGTGAGGAGAGATGTGAGCGGTATAATATATTGTGGAGATTCGAAAGTATAATGGCCTTCACACCTTGACATTAACAATGAACTGTACACACTCTCCGAGCAACTCGGTGTAATATTGTGGCAGACAACGGCTATCTGTGTGCGAAAGTTGTTAAACCAATTAAATGTTTGTTAACAACCCTAACAATGTTGTATTCGAAGAAAATACTCCATTGGATCACAAGTATCTCCCCATCGATATTTTGTTAAAAGTTGTATGCATCCCAAGGAACCTTTTGACATTAGTTTTGAGGCTGTGAGCTTTATACCAGTAGTTCCCATGTTTTAACCAACATAAATAAAACATGGGGCGACGTTTAATTGCCAACACAAGTCACAACCATAATTTGTTATCATTCATTCAATAATGTTTGTATGAAACGTCACTTTAAACAAGAAATTCTTTTTAAGAGAACTGTCGGCGTATGTTAAATTGTTATGTGCACAAGGCTTGTAAATGAACTTCAAAACCAAATATTGTACACAGTATAACTTTTGAACTTGATCAAAATTGACCAGATTACTCAAACACTAATAACATACCAGTATATACCGGGTCATGTGTTCAAGATGGCATTCTATCGGCCTGTTTTGAAAGAGTCGCTATTTGATTGCCAGAGGTGGCAAATAAAATCTGAGAGTTCACAATGGAAGTGCCAATCGTC
This sequence comes from Dreissena polymorpha, assembly GCF_020536995.1. Lineage (NCBI taxonomy): Eukaryota > Metazoa > Mollusca > Bivalvia > Myida > Dreissenidae > Dreissena > Dreissena polymorpha. The sequence goes on from NC_068357.1 coordinate 40,635,950, forward strand.
ATGCATCGACTTTTTTAATAATCCGTATTTATAACAGATCGTCAACTGATCCAGAGTGTGAACGTCCGATTTTTATATAGTTTGACATATAGAGTGAGCTGCTAAGAGCAAATGTAATTTGCTATAAATATTGATTATCCCATAAGTATTATTTCTATCAGTCTCTGTGTGTAAAGGTGATCATGATCTCATATATAATTAAACAGCCAAAGGTATAAATAGTTTCATTATTTTCCAATAAAAACAGGGTTTTAATGTAAATGACAATATGCACATTATGCATGTACCAAAGAGATGTACCAACCATTCTGCATTTTGAGATGTATACAAAAACGTCACTTCTTATAATCTGACAGAATGTCAGGAAATTGTTAATCACTTATCTGTAAGTTTACGGTATTTCGTTAAATTATTTTGTATAAAGAACTTGGAAGAAGAAAAAGAGCTCTTTTCGAATCCAAAAAGAAAATAACATACTAGAAAATCAAGAGATAAGTCTTACCTACACGCATGTGCACAGTTTGGTGATTTTGTAGGAATGAGAGAGCTTATAAACAATAACTGTGTTGTGATTCTTACAAGTTTGAAATCACATAATCTCATTTGTTGTCATAGGATCCCGAAGTTGAAAATCTAATCCAGCTGCGATAAAGAAACATACACATTAATTCGTAGCTGCTGGCAAAAGATACGTGTAAGTGTGCCAAGAATTGATTTAAGTACCCTGTTCGTTTAAAAACCTACGTTGTTTAATAATCAGTATGCAATAACTTAAAGCGTTTGTCCTTGTTCATCCGTCGATGGCCTCATTGGTCTGCTTTTTGTGTTGGGAGTAACATGAGAAATATGTTATGATATGTAATAATTAGAGTGATGATCATTTACGAACGTATAACCGTATTAAATTGTGCATCCGATTATTTTGATGCTAGCTTTGTGTAACATAAGCAGAGCAATGGTCATTTTTTAGCAAACACATGAAATGTGTCAGGCATAATTCACGCATTATGCTACACACGGAATGCACATGTTTAAATATATTTATCAGCACGTACATTTGCAATCCTTAGAATGTGTTTGCATTTTCCCAACCATCTGCACAGATTTTTTTTTAAACAGCGCAATGTTGGACAACCCATTTTATACAGAGAAATATAAAGTCAGATTATTATTTGTGTGTCCATGAAAAATCAATGTCAAGATAAATAACATGTACGTGTGTTAACATTACTTTCGATTGGTATCAAATGAATATTCTTTATTTAAATGGATGTAAATATAGGAGCAATAGGAGCAGCTGTGTTTTTAACAAAACATGATGGGTCATATGTTAACATACAGCATTTATCCTTAATAGCGTTGGATATGGCTTTGATACAGCTTTTGACAAATGTGCAAGATATCAATATTTTATCACAACCCCTGTGTGTGTTCGATTATCTTCATAAAGCATGCTGCATTGGAAATGAAACTGAAATTTGAGCAATAACAGGACTTAACAACTTAAACATGTTCTGGCAGATGAATAACAACATATTTAAGACAACATCAATTTCGACAGAGCATGCTATTTAACAACAGTTTGTAGCATAACTAATAATATCTAAAATTCAATTGGGCAACATAAAGAGCCAACAAGTCAATGTCGTATACACGTTTGTATTGATTAACTATATTTACTTGTCTGTTTACTTTGGTAGGTAGGTACGAAAACACAACACCAATCTTCTCAGTTTCTTGTCAAAAGGTCCTAGATTACTTTAAAGAAGACTTAAAGAAAAATCTTCTCACTGACAATGTCTTGTTTTACACAAGAACCTGATAAGTACAAATTAAGAAAGCACGGTGTCCTTTAAAAGTTACAGAACAGTTCTAATGTGACATCTTAAGATGTGTTTGTGATAATTTCAGAATGTATTATCTGAACACAATTAAGGAACCTTACAGCACGGGTACAGTCTTACACAGCTCTAAAAAAAGCTTTAAACATACGAACTGAGTTTGCGGCATGAAGCATATAAGAAATCATGTAAACAAATCTTTGACTTTCAAGCAATCTCATTTACTGATCAACTTACTAATCCCAGAACTCAAAGGAGATTGTTAAATGCCGATTCCTGGTCATACACAAATCTTATTCACAAGAAAATTGACAATAATGACGCTGGTAAAAAGTGCAATTCATCCTGGGAGAGAAAGGAAAACTTGTTCGAGAACCGTGAGTATGCTTAATTAAACTTAGAAAGAGTTTCATTTATATGGCATAAAAATACCACATTCTTTTGACGCTAGTAATTTGTATGGTCGTTCTAGGTAAACACAACATATGCATTGTCATATCTAATTTGAATAAAAAAAAATAAACCGGGAAGTGCGAGCTTCATATCATACTATTTTGCGACATTAGAGACAGCAATCTCCATCCTTTGTACGAATGTAATTACTGGAAGTAACAGTCAACAATGTGCAAAAAGCAGTAATTATTGGCATATTCTTTCGCTGACAAGACATATATCACGTCTCTGCAGGTTACCTTAGACACATAGTGCACTTCTAAAAGAATCTTCACAAGTACCCTTGGAAATCCACTTCATTTTCCAGATGGTCGTATTTTTATACGCTCCATGCTCAGTGTGAATGTTTTGAATAAAAGTAAGGACTAATTCTTGCCAATGAAAATAGGCAGTTATTTAACGATATTATCACGAGACTATGATGAAGTTCTGAGGGGTTCAATTTCCTTGCAAATTACAATAGAACAATATTTTGATTAAAACAAGTCCCATTTGATGAAGGGCAATGAGCGTGGTTGAGCACTATTGCCAGTGGCAAATTTGTCATATCGTTAAACTGTGTTTGGCTTAGACCTCTATTAAACCAGTTTTCTTTCACCCTTAATGAAAGTGAATGACCGATGGTAAGATTAAAGAGACAAGTGCTTGGGTAAATATAGCGAATGGATTGTAAAAAGCCTGCATTAATTACTGTTATTTAAGTGCCATCAATTGTAAAGGCAACACAAGAATTGAATTTAATTACTTGGCATTATTTTTAAATAGTTCCAAAAGCCCCTTGATTATGTTACTTAACTTAAAGATATTTCACAATCTGATTAATTTTGCCAACGCGATATTGTCTTGTACTCTTAACTAAAGTATCTTAAATTCCTTTATCAAATGTTCGATAAGTTTAATCATTATACATTTCTTTAAACAAGTTTTTAAGGTTTGAAATTGTGTTTGTGATTACATGTATAGTTCTGAGTTACTATTTCCATATTTTATTAAAGATTATATGCCAAACATCTATATATTTAAATGTCTGTACTGATATAGTTTTTCACATAACCATTTTTTGTTTAACATTTAAAACCAAAAATGGAGAGGTACAAAACAAAAGAAAGGTAGATGTAAGTTATACGCTGTACAGTTGAGATTTATCAATGTACATGTACATGTACACATACAATAAATAGTGAAATAGTGAAAATACTAGAACACATGTTCGCTGCTTGAATTTAGTATCCTTTTTTGTAATCTGTCAACAGCAAAAACTGATAAAAGCACAACATTGTAAAATAGCTCAGTAGATTGGCTTTACGCTGGGGTAAATGTTGAATGTTTCTTTATCCTTGATTTTTCAAAGTGTGACTTATGTTATCACAACATGATCTTCATACAGTGATAAATTTGTAGTTCGCAATCAAAAGCAAATAGAGCATTCTGCCAAAAATATACTAAATTGAACGTGTTCAATTGGACAAACTATTAAAGGAAAAAACCCAGCAAACTATCATCACACTTTTATTTTAATGTATTCAAGTTAATGCAATGACATTTCATTTACATGACACACAATTACTACAAGTTTGCATGTAGAAATTGGCTAAAAGCTGTTATTATAAACCTTTTTAAGTTAAATAACTTTTGAATCTAATGATAATGTTTTGCCCTTGAACATATGAGTGATAAAAAATTGAACAGACTAACATACCAAAACATAGCAATTATGAAAGAATAAACCGATCAGTTTTTGTATTTCCACTAATAATTAATTTTTGTGTTGATTTTAAACCAACATTTAAGTTGATCTGTTTTTGTTCCTTTCTTTTTATTTTATATTGCAGAACAGTAGGATTATTTTTTTGATATCATCAGCTTTTTTTAATTAGGAAAATTTGTCAAGAACATGAAAAGATGAAAACTTATTTTAAGGATTATACATATTATCGTATTATTCTTGCAACACATCAGGATTTCTGTTTTCTTTAACTGTACACATTGTTGCATTTCTTTCATAAAAAATAATAAAGTTTTAATCTCAATACAATACCAATTTTTATATAATGAAAACATCCCAATTCTGAGAATTTTTCAGCAATTTTTTAACATTGCTGATTCTCTGAACTGAATTATTCGAAAATGCAAAAAAAATGTCTGTTATAAATATGAAGTTATTATTATGATATATTCATACACACTTAGTATGATCCTCTTTGGCAATACCATGATAAGTTAGTATCAGACTGTTTTGCGGGGAATGATAACTAATACTTTATTAGGTTCATACAAATATAATATGACATCAATTTAATCAACTTAGAGGATCAGTTTAGTTAAATAGACTTCTGTTTATGATATATAAAACCGGTGTTTTATGTGGGATTCAAGAGATAATTAAAAGGTTGGATCACAATGCATTTTTATAATAAGTCTCAGTTACATTTCTTAGAATGTACTTGCTGGACATTTGATTTATTAATTACTGACAGTCACATTTTTGTATATATCTATTTACAAGCCCATTCAAAATTAAATAATCCATGCAAAGTATGATAAACAAGTAGTCAAATTGACTTTTTTTCTGACCATGGTCTGGTAATGTAAGTAAGGTCTTGAAAACATATCTAGAAGCTTACAGTATTGAAAAATGCATAGAATACACCTGTTTTGTCTCTAATAATAATGCATGAATTTAAAAGAAATGCACTTCAGTTTTCTGTACAAGAACCAAACCCCATTGAAAAGTTATCCCCATTTGTATAATAAAATATGAATGATTGCACATCAGTGTCATGTTACTTGTCCCAACACTGTTTCAATAATCATCCCTGTTTGTATAATTAAATGTGAAATCAATGCCCAATTATGTTATTTTACATGCAACATAACTCTTCAAATACTTATTACCATTTAAACACAAACATGCACGCACGCATGTACGTACGCACGCACGCAGTTTAGTTTAGTTGAGTTTGCTACAAACAGGGATGATTATTTAAACAGTTTTGGGACATGTAACATGACACTGATGTGCAATCATTCATATTTTATTATACAAATGGGGATAACTTTTCAATGGGGTTTGGTGCTTGTACTTTACACACACACACACACACGCACGCACGCACGCACGCACGCACGCACACACGCACGCACGCACGCACGCACACACGCACGCACGCACGCATGCACGCACGCACGCACACACACATACACAAACAAACACGCACGCACGCACGCACGCACACACACACACACACACACTTTTAACAAGACTGCAAATATACAATTCTAAAGATATTTTTTTAAAGCCAACTAACTTACAATTTTATCCACTTTACGGGAAAACTGGGTTCCTAAAAAAATTCTCCAGAGTAGGTTCAAATGTGTGATCATAAGTGCAAAATATCAATCCTATTCATACTTCCCTCATGACCTTGCCTTTTAAGTTGTGTTCGATAGCTCACAACTAATGTAAAGCGAGTTTTGCAAGTCAGTCTACTGTTAACTCAATAGCGTCTGCTCAACTATGCGAGACTAAGAACGATAACCACCGCGTCTGTCTGTTTATAGTTCACCACTGGTACACTGCGGTGTATGTATGTAATCAATATTGTATAACAGCTTGTAAGACGACATTGGCCAGTCTAGTGTTTAACAGCTTGTGCGACGATATTGGCCAATTTGTAATTAAAATCTGTACATATCGGATGCTTTCAAGGAAAACGCGGCTTAATGCATGTTAATTAAGATTAGCCTGTGCACACTGATTAGCCTGTGTAATGCGCACAAGCTTATCAAGGACGACACTTTCTGATTTCATGGTGGTTCTCGTTTAAAGAGAGTCTCCGGTACTGGGATGACAATTAATAAATATCAATAAAGCCCTTTTTTTCCAAAAATGAAGAAGCTTAAATTATCTTTTTCATTTATGATTTGGAAAAAACCCACATCTAGACCAGTGCTTTAAGACACACTCTTTATAAATTTGAATGGATTGTGTTCATTTCAAACATGCGGTATAAAAAGCTATAACATAATTTTGAAAACTGACTTGCGTCTAAGATTATACATTAGCGAACAACTTCAGTGCCTTCAGTGCTTTGATTGAAACTGTTTTCTATTCTTTCAACAAGCCATATCAAATGTGAAAAGATTGTATCCTCTCAACATGTCTGTGTCTGATACATTAGTTTGGCACTTTATATAGTCAGACAATAACAGATAACTGCCGTATAGTCGCTATGATGGTGCGTTATCAAAAGGAATCATTTTGACATGTGTAGTTTTACGTTGTTATCATGAAATCATTACTAATTGAACTTAATTATTGTAAAATACTTTTTTTTACTGCTTTTGTTACTTGTGTAAAAAAATGTTATGCATCTTAGTATCAAATTGTTTGTTTTGTTGAATCTGATTCATTTTTACCAAAAATGATGAACGCATAGTTGATTCCAAGTAATAGGGTGTAGTTCATTCAAACATTGACAGATATAAACATCCACTAACCTGATATAAAGACACCTATTTATAAGGTGGATATCGGCTTTGTGGTATGATAATTGAATATTGATCTTTGGCTACTGGCTGGTTAGGATGGTTAATTGGATTTAGTTCCTATGATATGCAAGCCAAACAATGAGCTTGATTATATTCTGTTGGCTTTACAATTAAATCTGGCGCAAGTCTGTCTCACCTACGCATTGATAAGGCATGGCTGTCCAATGTCAACATTTACATAGGGAATGAATGTTGACAGTCAGTTATGAATTGATATTTGTCCAACAAAACCATTTGTTTGTGGACTCATTAAAACCCTGGCAGATCCATGAAAGCTGTTACATTTTCTTGTGAAGGTAACATGCTATTTTTTCAAGGTCAAAAGGCAACTCAAGAGTACTTGTATCCAGAAGTGCACATCTCAGTATTAAAGGAGCCTTTTTCATGTTTAGGTAAATTGACAAAATTTAAACAAACAATGTTTCAGATTTGCACATTTTCGTTGTAGTGATATTTGTGAGGAAACAGTGATGATGAACATTTACAATTCTCTAAAATATTCATTATATGCATCTGTTGACGATTTAAAAACATGAACATTATAAAGCGTTTCAATGCGAAACGATTGAATAATTTGGAGAGTTTTGTTGTTGTTGTTGTTTTATTTTGTGACGCTACGAGGATCGCTTATATAAAGTATAAAATACAGAAGTCATAGTACGAGCATGGATGGCCAATCGGTCTAAGCGATAGACTTTTACTCCAGGGGTCAGTGGTTCAAGCCCAGTTTAGGGTTTCTTCTTTTTCTCTCTTTAATTTATTTGTTGTTTTTTATAGCTTTTTTAGATTCAATGTTTACATTTATAAATATAAAGCATTTAATGACCAACTTCAATACATTCCAAAATCTGTGAAATGGTCCCTTTAACGTTGCTCAGACATGGACTCTGAAAAACTCGTAGATATACTAATGGTACAATAATATGTAATAAGTTACTTCTGAATGAAATAACATCAAATAGCAATTTTGTCAAACATATGCACACATTCACAACACACTTTTATATAAAATCATACAAATGGATTGTTTTCAACACAATATCAAAGATATTTAAGTTTTAAAGTATCATCACAACTTATGTTTTATTCTGAAATTATCACTGGGATTTTTCAAAAGTGACTTTAATGTCGGTACAGCAGCTGAGCAGCCATGTTCAATTACTGATGGACTATCAGACTTAAGCTAGAGATAACATGTTCAAAAGGGCATTAATGGCATAATTGACAGGAGATGGAAGTTACAATACACCAACATTTTGTCAGAACTGAGATGTAACATGTCAGCCCATTGGTAGATTGAACGCATGCATAGAAGGTATAAATCAAAATCTTAGAATTCACAAAAACTGTAAATTGCAGATTCTTGTGGTGATAGGGTAAAATAACTGTTTGAATTGGCTTATCTGTTTATTGTCACCATCCTTACCAGCAGCTAACTTTTTAAGTGTAATACACACAGGTAAATTGGAGGAATATTTTGACAATTATTTTCAAAAATTATATTATCTGGGAATATGTAATCATTTATTGATTGTAAAGCACACCTGTCGCCTTTTAAGAAACATGTAAGTAAATTTTGTATTTAAATTATAAAAATCTGTCTCTTGTGGGAAATTTTATGGATACTTAAAGGGGCCTTTTCATGTTTTGGTGAATTGACAAAATAAAAACAAATGTTTCAGATTTGCAAATTTTCGCTGTAGTTATGATATTTGTGAGGAGACAGTAATACTGAACATTTACCATTCTCTATCGTTGTCGTTATATTTTGTGTTAATACGAGGATTGATTATATAAAGTAACAAATACATAACTCATGTTATGAGCACGGATGGCCGAATGGTCTAAGCGATAGCCTTTTACTAAAGGGGTAAGTGGTTCGAGCCTAATTGATGGTTACTTGTTTTCTTTTTAAAAATTTTATTCTTGATTTTTTACTAGAGCTTTTTAGATCCAATGTTTGCATTATCAATATAAAGCATTTAATGACAAACTTCAATACATGCCAAAATCTTTCAAAAAGCCCCTTTAAATGACTGAAATTGTGAATGTGAACATACAAAATAAATTACAAGTACCGGAACATGAAATACCACTTTGACATGCTTATAATATATATATTTGGTAGCATTAAGGTGTGCAAACTAAATAATATGTGCTGTATTGTATTGTAATTTGTCAGCAAATTATGTTGGTATTACAACAACTTGTAAACACAACATTGACAGAGGAATAGCATGTTTTTGCATGGTCATTGCTGTCATCGATACCACAGTTGGTTATATATATATTTGATAGTGAAAAAGTTTGTTTTTCAGAAAAGTTAATTTTTCGTTATAATATGATTATTTATCATTCAAAATGATGTTTTCACTAATTAATATCATAGCCACACGCTAACCACCTGTGATCGATACAGGTTTTGTCAAGATTTTCGGCTCAATAATATACCTCATATCCACATTAAACATAATCATGATATTATGTTTTTTTTTTCGTTCGGTTGTGAAATTATAACATACACAAGCTCTTAATAATTTCCATGACTACTTGTTACATAACTTACATAACTGTTAATGTAAACAATAAATTTAATAGCACAGCTTGATAGAACATGTTACTAAGTTACTTGCTTAATATTTTCAGCTGTTGTCCCATGTGATATGACAAAAAATGCATTTTTATACCCTATCAGAAATGGGGTTTATTCGGTCGGTCACTTTAATAATCAATTTGTTAAATCGCCTGTCCATGTGTGTTTTGTCTCTTGGTTGAAAGACTTTGCATTCAATATTATTAATTTGTAAAATGAAGTAGTCTTCTACATTTGCAAAGCAGTTAAATTGAAATTTAAGTTTTGTCATCTTTATGTATAAATGTGCAAGATCATTTTTTTCCATCACCAGTGATCCACGCATTTCTGACTTGTTTGCCTTTGTATGTAGAGGAAGAAGCAATACAACAGTAGTCTTCTTAATGAAAAAGCTATAGTTTGGCATTGCTATGATCACTTTTGACCTAGGTTTCATGAGAACGAACAGAAATAAAAGTTTAAATATAATTACACCAATTTTTGTTTTGGATGTCTCAAAAAGCGTCATTTTTGTAAGAATCTATACTCCAGATAATTAATTAATTTTTCCATCTTCTGTGTACACCCATGTGTGCAAACAGTTTGTTGCACAATTATTATATATTTTTTGTTATGTTAAGCTCAGTGCATATATTTTGCTCTAAAACCATAAAATACAATCCTCACTTCTTGTCATTTGTTTTGTTCTGGCTGCAAGATTGGGGCAGTAAGCTGTATTTTACTTAAGCATTTCTGAGACCTTGACTTTCTTTGTGATTTATTATTTCATTGCTCCCAGTTCATATTGTCCAACAACATAATTATGTACAAACCTCTACTTTCTTTGCCATTTATTATGTCATTATATTGTTTTAAATTGCGGGAAAAATGCCATATGTTTCTGTTGTAAAACCAGTACTTTCTCTGTCATTTGTTATGTCTTTGCTTCAAATTCAATGTAGTTGGCCATATTGCGCTCTGAAACTTTTTTAAGACCTGTACTTTCTTTGTCATTTGCTTAAAACAGAACATTAATTTCATTCGAAATTTTAATGCTTGTTCAGCAAATTTACATTGCAGATATATCAGGCTTTGCTTTAGTTTCAGGTGCAAACTATTATCATGATGGTTTAACAAGATGTATTATAATCATGTATCAATAAGCCCATATGATATACCCATCAATTATTTCTGTCTCATTAACCACTACAGCTGTATGGACATTTCAGCATATCTGCTTGAGTCATAAGACATGAATATTTTACCTTGGTGGGACAACATTTAAGTACCTATTCAAATACGCTTTCCTTTTAATTTCTTAAGAAGGATGTATTTGATTTTAATTATAGCCCATTGAATCAGATACTAAGATTTGTAGTAAGATTGGACTATAAATTGTACAAGTGACTTTTAAAAGAAGGTTTATGTAATACATAATGTCAACAGAGCTTTTCACATATAAATAAAAATAATTTATACATTCAAGGTCATTTTTATTATTTTAGATGATAACTGTCAAGCAAGTATTTATTATATGGGTACTTCATTAACAATTATAGATGACAATTGTCAACGAATCTTTTGTTATATATTGGTTTTAAAAGAACAAACATTGGTTCCACTGTTTATATGTGAAGTGATTGAGAACACGTAATTGCTTTCAAGGGTTAAATGTTGTAGCTAGATACTACGCTAAACAGTTAAACTTATAACAGTGTTTAAACAACACTTTGTTTTGCTTTTTTTATCATGCATTAAATTGTTTTTGTAGGATTTAAGCATACATTAACAAATGATAATATCAAAAGCAAAATAATAAAAAATATAAAATAATGTTATCAAAGTTTTTTCGCAATTTTGTACATTCTACGTCTCTGATGTCTTATTGAAATCCCTTGGGAATTAAAATATTGCTATATTTTCAAATAAACAATAAGTCAAAATTCTGCTCTAAAAGATAACATCCCAATTGCCATACAATATGAACTCCTTGGAGTCCTTGTTGATAACTTCCTTCAAACTCGGTCAAATATTGCGCTAAAGAGGTTCACTTGATATTTCAAATATGTAAACATTTATATGATTTTTAAAGCGGCATGTGAGCATTATTATTATAGGAAAGGGGTGTGCAGGGGATTTGGGGGTGGGGGGAGAATATTGTAAAAATATTAAAAGCAGTAGTAATTGTAACACAGTTTTCATTGGTAATTAAACATATACTCATTGACATACAATTATTATTTTGCTTGTCATATTGACATATTCATTACAGAGATATGTGAGTTTGTTTGTATAGGTTTTTGCAATTTTCAACTTTACGTATTGACTTTCATGTTGTAACTGTCATGCAGGCCACAGACTTAAGAGAAATTTATTCAACCAGGTCCACCGCATGTTTCCATTTTTAGCCAGGAACCAAAGTTGCTGATTTTTTGAAGGCATGAAGGTCAGTACATTCCTTCAAATAAACTTATCATGTTTACCACACCACAATACTTAATTGAATTTATAACCTATAAAAGTGTATTCACTTAGTGAGAGAAACAAACATTTATTTACCAAAGTTGTTATTCTTTATTTCGCAATTACTTTTCTGCTTTTCTTATACATTCATTGATACAAACACAATTTTACAAAAGCCGATTATGGTCATATTGAGGTGTAAAACAGTAAGGCAAACAAAACAATCCCCCTCTCGCCATTGTTTTCTAAATATAGTAATAACTTTACGCCATCTACTTTGGCCTTCTAATTATATAAGTTTTTTTATCAATATATATATATATATAAATATATATATATATATATATATATATATATATATATATATATATATATATATATATATATATATATATATATATATATATACCCACTAAAATGGAAATTGAAGAGGTTCAATTTGCCTTTTGCCCACACGGCTTTGCAAACATTGTTGAAAGAGAATAAAACTACATTGTTATTATATTGAAGGCGGGAAATATGATTTTAAATTACGAAGCTTTTGAAAAGCTATAGTGATCTATGGAAGAGAACATTTTGTATACAATGAAAATTGGCACTTGTTTTTTAATGGGGAAGGTTTGAGTTCTCAAAGAATTTTTGTTAAGCTCAACAAAAGTGAAGAAAAGAGCGCAACCCTGCTGTTACATAGAGGGTGAGCCAGGTGTACAATTGCAAGCACCACTCTATATAAATTAAAACCAATAGAATATGTGTAGTACTGGGTAGTTATGATAATTTTGTGTTCATTATACAATTTGTTGTGAATACTTGTCCAATTGTGGTAGGACTTTTTTAACACATCTCTTGTTTTCTCCCTGATTGTTTGTAGTGAATATCAAAATTTTGTCTTCATGAAGATATCTAATAATTTTAAAACATTTGAATATATTTGCATCTCAATATGCGTCTTTTGTTCTCTTTATTTGATAATATACATGTATCATGTTTAAATATAATAGTTTTGTATCATAACATGTATATTTGTTTCTCTTAATTTGGAAAGGCATATGTGCTCTGTTATTAGCGTCATCATTTCTAATCTCATTCTTATCCTTAATTTTCTTATCCAATACATTTCCAATATTATTAGATAATTTATTTTAAATACGTTGTGACAGTATAACACCTGTTTGTCTACTCATAAGTACAAAAAAGTATACAAAAATTGTATAGGCACATTTTAGACTTTAAGCTATCTCCAATTTAACTATGAGAAGAAAAACTCAACTTCTAGTTTATGAACAGTTCAGTCCTTACTTTTAATTGCATTACATTCCTTTCAATTTCCAAGTATTTTCTACAAGACAACAAATGGCTATTCACCTTTGCGTCTAATCTTACATGTTTTGACTCTAATTGAGTCACTGAAGAACATTGTAAGCTTCTCTGAAACAAATACAACTAGAAATGGCGCGGCAGAGGCCGACGCGTATCCCCACGCCGCATGTTTGACCCAGGGGCGCCACAGGGTTGGTAATGGGGCCATGCATAGTTGAGATTGATCGTATTGTCATAAGAGAAGTTCAGTATCAATTAGAAGTGAATCGGTGGAGAAATTAAGAAGTTATAGTAAAAGGAAATTTAAGGTGGGTGTGGTCTATGTGGGCGGGACGCCCCTGGGTTGGTAATGGGCCTTTCATAGTTGAGATTGACCGTATTGTCAAAAGAGAAGTTCAGTATCAATTAGAAATGAATCGGTGTAGAAATGAAGAAATTATAGTAAAAGGCAATTTTTGGTGGGTGTGGCCTATGTGGGCGGGGCGCCCCTGGGTTGGTAATGGGCCTTTCATAGTTGAGATTGACCGTATTGTTAAAAGCGAAGTTCAGTATCAATTAGAAATGAATCGGTGTAGAAATGAAGAAATTATAGTAAAAGGCAATTTTTGGTGGGTGTGGCCTATGTGGGCGGGGCGCCCCAGGGTTGGTTATGTGGCCATGCATAGTTGAGATTGCCCGTATTGTCATAAGAGAGGTTCAGTATCAATTTGAAGTGAATCGGTGTAGAAATGAAGAAATTATAGTAAAAGGCAATTTTGGTGGGTGTGGTCTATGTGGGCGGGGCGCTCGTGGGTTGGTAATTTGGCCATGCATAGTTGAGATTGACCGTATTGTCATAAGAGTGGTTTAGTATCAATTTGAAGTGAATCGGTGTAGAAATGAAGAGATTATAGTAAAAGGCAATTTTGGATGGGTGTGGTCTATGCGGGCGGGGGCGCCCCAGGGTTGGTAATGGGGCCATGCATAGTTGAGATTGACCGTATTGCCATAAGAGAGGTTCAGTATCAATTTGAAGTGAATTGGTGTAGAAATGAAGAAATTATAGTAAAAGGCAATTTTGGGTCGGTGTGGTCTATGTGGGCGGGGCGCCCCAGGGTTGGTAATGGGGCCATGCACAGTTGAGATTGACCGTAATGTCATAAGAGAGGTTCAGTATCAATTTGAAGTAAATCAGTGTAGAAATAAAGAAGTTAATGTAAAATAACCTAAAGAAATGAGTGAAAAAATCTGACCCGGCCCCACCCCAACCCCCATAACTTTTGACCCATGGGTCAGATCAAAATTCCAAATAGTTCAGGGTCGCACATATGCTCATAGCAACCATGTGTGTAAGTTTCAAGGTTCAAGTGGTATAGTGTAGGAAGAGATATTGGCCAGGACGGACGGACGGACGTACGGACGGCGGAGACAACCACAATATCCCCACGCTTTTCAAAAGGGTTGTTATAATTTAAACATTCTCTCACCATTTCAGAAACATCAAGCCTGTTTTGTAAATTAAAGCTTCTGCCATGGACAGCTTTAACACAGTAAGTCATTATCTAAAGTCCTAATCATTTACGTATCAGATATATGCTGTCAGGTTTTGACATTGTTTAAAGCCTGTTGTGTTGTAATTAATATAATTGTCCAATCTTAGGCAATGCAATTTGTGTCAGAAACAGGCAACTATATTGGTCAGCCATTGATTATATGAAGCTTATCTCCACATCCCCCACTTTGATCTTGCTCAATAAGCAATTACTTTGTCAAAACTGTAGATGTGTGTCTGGGAAACAGTTGTTGTTTCGTTTGATAGAAGCAATGAATCACGCTGATAAAACAGTTTAAATAATGAAATCAATGAATCATTAAATGACATCCCAGTTGTTATAGAAATCCATACCTTATTGTTAGCACATCTTGATTTCGTGACCACCAATGTCATACATTTATCGATTCAGAAAAACTGAACCTATTGGAATAATTATCAGACAACTTACTGAAGTTTTACAGTTTACTAGTGCACACCATTACAAACCTTTAATTTCTAAACCATTTTGTTTAAAATTCTGTATTAATGGATGTCTTGTTTCTTCAATATGTGCTGCAGACAATACATCTTAAAATACATAATATTCATCTAAATGAATACATTTATTGCCAAAAAATATGTATGTCCTGTTGTCATGTGCCATTATCTCCATTACCATGTAACAATTGTATCTTTTAAAGCGATGTTTATTATAATATTATGTTGTGTTTTTACTACAAGTTTACTTTACGACGATGGAAGGAGCAATTACCATTATAAGCTAGTTAAATAATGTCTATACGTGTAGCCACTATACCAGTAATTATTATACAATGAAATCACTCAACTAATGCCGCTTGTGTGATGCTGTACAATACTATATGCAAATATGGTAGACCCATATCTGCCAAACAAATATATTTATGATGTGATGTTGTCGTCCCATATAAAGTTAAATTTAATTAAAGATCTTTCTTTCTAAATTCAAGTTTAAATGCTTCATTTCCAACCCTTATATACTGATGAGCAGCAAACAGCATAACACCTGAACAGACAATGAGTTACTCGCAGGCTGTTCTGGTTTTATGCTGTTTGCACATAGCCAGTTTTAATTTGCTCCAGAATTGCAAATGGTCAAATACCCGTGAGCATTTTGGTCGGATCTACTGGTAGTAAGGTTTTTCATAAGTCAATTTAAATAAACCACATTCATTTTCAAAAGATGTTTGTAAAAAAGGACGTTTAAAATTCATGTTCAACTGTTTTTCAAGTCGCATAAGAACAATTGCTATTATAATGTAAATGTTTGATTTATTTCAATATAAATGCAATACTGAACAGCATATAACTATTACGCATGCACAAAGTTGCTAAACGTAAAAATCAATTTTTAGTATTGCATGTTAAGAATGTGATTGTTTAAATATAAAATACTTGGAATAGAGATAAAAGGTATGGAAAACGTGTCAAGCAAAGATATTCTCTTACCTTTAGTGCAGGAGCCTAAATAACGTTTACAATAAGTTGTTTCAATTTTGAAGTGAATCTATTGAATATACAAGTTTCCATTTAACATGTTGCCTTTTTATGGATTTGAATAAAAGATATTATTACATTTTGATGCTTTTAGTGCAACACATTTATGAATATTTGGAGTAGAAATATGCTAATACAGATTAAGAAGAAAATTTTAATGCACTTTTGTTTATCTACCTTATATTCAGATATTAAATCTTCTATTTCCTAACTAGCAACCCAAACTAATATCATTCACAGACACTATATGAAATGGATCATAATTGTATGCCTGATATTGCTTGAAATATGTCCTCTTGATATATCACACTCTGCTGTGATGCCAGCATTGTGCATAGTAATGGTATATTAATAATGTTCATGATATTAAGTTTATGCAGCTATGTGACAGTAATGGTATATACTAGCTCTTATTATTGTTTGTTAATATTAGAAAATTTAATGTTTTATAACTCGATATCAAATAGTAATTATATCAGATTTATACAGTACATACTATAAAATACGTTATCACATTTTAAGCCAGGTAAAAAGCAATAACAGACATATTATATTCACAAAATGAATTAAAATGAACTTGAAAAAGATGTCTTGTCAATTAACAGATCAATTGTATGCATAACTGAACTTGGTATGCTGATGCATTAAATACGTTTAAAAAACAAACAAGCATAGCGCTTAAAACAAAAAAATTGTAAGGTGATCATGAAGCTATCTTGATTAAAATATATGATGCATTGCTTTCCCATTTGCCAATAGCTGATTGGACTTTGTTCTCTTTGGTTTGAAATATCTGCCTATTTGTTAACATTCATATCAGGTAGCCATCATTATTTTTGTCTGTTTTACTTAATCTGAAACCGAAGCCTTGTTCTCTATCGCTATCCAATACTAATACATGAGATCAACCGTTCTTCTATAGAATAGCAAAATAAGTAAATATGGGCAAGGACTCATTGTGATCAATAACTTATGGCTTATTCAATGCCCTGTTTAATTGCAACCCATGTTCAAGAACTGTGAGTGCGCTAAATAAAATTCAGAAATAGTTTCATTTATATGGCATAAAAATACCACCCGCTTTTGACGCTAACAATTTGTATGGTCGTTCTAGGTAAACACAACATACGCATTGACATGTCATTTCTGGAGGTAGCAGTCATCCAGTAATTTAAGAATGTACAAAAAGCAGTAATTATTGGCACATTCTCTCGCTGGCAAGACGTATATCACGTCTCTGTGGGTTATCGCGGAAACATGGCGCACTACTGAAAGAATCCTGACAATGGTCCTTGAAAATCCACTGCATTTTCCAGATGGTTGTATTTATGTATGTTCCATGCTTAGTGCGAATGTTTTGAATAAAAGTAAGGACTAATTTGTTACAAATGAGTTTCATTTATATAACACATGAGATACCGCCTACTTTTGACACTAATAGTTTTCATAGTCGTTTTAGAAAAAACAACATTCGCATTGGTCTAGACTTAATTTGAAAAAAACAAATAAATTAGCACTGGTGGTGTTTGTTTCATATGAAACCAGTTGGCGACATTAAAGACAGCTATCTTCATCCTTCTTACGAACGTAATTACTAGAATCAGTCATCCAGTAATTAGAAACTGTGAAAAAGCAGTAATTGTTTGCACATTCTTCCGCTGGAAAGACGTACATCACGTCTTACCTCAGACATATGGCTCACTGCTAAAAGAATCCTCACCGTTGCCCGTGGGAATCCTCTTTATTTTTTAGGTGGTCGTATTCATGTCCGCTGTCAAATAGTGCGAATGTTTGAAATACAAGTAGGGACTAATTCGTTGCTAATGAAATGGTATCGTCACACAACTTAAGTTATTAAGGGCTTCAGTTTCGTTGCGAATTAGAATACAACAATATTTTGATAACACATTTCGATGTGATAAAGGACAAAGAACTATGGCTAGTGGCAAGTTTGTCATGTCATTGAACTATAGTTGGTTTAAGACCTCTATTAAAACAGTTTTTCTTTAACCCTGAATGAAAATGAATAATTATGACATGATTAAAGAGACAAGTACTTGAATAGATAGTGCAAATGGATTATAAGAAGCTGTCATTTTATACTTAGATTTCAGTGCCATCATTTCTAAAGATAACAACATGTATTAAAATAATTTGCATTAATTTATAATAGTTCCTAATTCACATTGCTCATGTTACTCAACAAAAAGACATTTCACAAGCTGACTTATTTATCAAACAAGATATGTTCTTGTACACTTAAATAAATCATCTTAAAAATATATTGGTACATGTAATTGAGGATAATATACCAATAAATCTGCGCAAACATAAATTAGTATTAGTATTTCAGGCAAAAACATGTGCAGGGCAATAATATATATATTTAAATATATATAAAGAAATAAATAATAACAGCTATACGTAACATAAAAAGTGAAAACATAAAATATTCCGTACAAACACGTTTCTTTTGTTATTTAAAAAACCAATAAATAAACATGCTTCGGCCATTGCCTTTTATTATTGCTATCAATTTAACAAAAAGTAAGTGACGTCGAAGACATACAGTAACGGCCTTGGTTTAGCGTAATTTTTTTTGACATAAACCTTGAAACACATGCATTTACAATATACAAAGCTTGATCAGTGTTGATACACAAACCTATTAGTAATAATATAATAATAATAATATATAATACAATAATATAATTTATAAAAAACATAGTTAAAGGCGACCATCAAAAGTGCATGTAAATTATACTTATGTTTTTTATGTAAAAAAGCAGTGTATTAGTTAAACCGTTAGAATTCTTAGTTTTTAATTTATGAATTCAAAATGTTTCTTTGCATTAACGGTTTAAAGGTCGACATTGTTTTCAACAATAACAATAGGTACACACGAGTAATAAGATAAAGTGATATAATTTTGAGTTCATCCAAAAAGTGCAGCAACATGTAAAATATAAATTATTGAACAGTTCCAGATATATCAACACTATGGCTATATTTTCATTTCGCCGGATACATTTTGTTTAGTTTGTCAGACGTATTGTATATAACATTTTTACATGTAATAAGACAAATGGATATAACATAACATGAAGTACAATCAACATCATTTTGTAATCATAGGATAAACCAGTAACATAACTTTTAACATTTGAACATATGTTAATGTAATTGAAGTGTGTGCATCTTCGTCGGTTACATTTACCAGATAAATGTATTTGAGTATTGTTAGACACTGAATATTTCAGACGACTATTCCGTAAATTAAAATGGATGCATATAAGTACGTCTAAAACGTAGTGAAAATACTTGACCATATGTCCGCTGCTTGAACGTTGTATCATTTTCTTGCAATATGTCAACAGTAAAAACTGATAAAAGCAAAGCCTTGTTAAAAGCTCAGTAGGTTGGCATACCGCTGCGGTAATTGTCAAGTGTTTCTTTATCATGAACTTTTCAAAGCGTGACTTTGGATATCATGCAATGGTCTTCAAACAGCGCAAAATGTGTTGTTGGCAATCACAAGTAAACGTCGTAATCTTCCAAAAGATATACTAGCTTTGAACTTGTTCGAGTGGCACTAATACTGGAGAAAAGAATACAAATATAAGTACACTTTTATTTAAATGTATGAAATGAAATAAATATTCATTTAGATTAAAAGAACATTACCACAAGTTTTACTGTAGCATTGACTTAATGCTGTTGCCTTTGTTAATTTATCTTACATGTAATTATTATTGGTTGACTATGAACCTATGGGTGACTTAATCAAAATATGAACATAATAACACGAACAATATAACAATTATGAAATAATAAACCGTTCAATAATTTTATTTCCTCTCATAATGGAATTTTGGGCTGCATGCAAACAACCTTTTGTGTTGATCTGTTTCTTGTTTGTATTGTATTTTATATTACAGGATTACCATATATTCAAGAATCTTTCCTAGTTTAGAAAACTGTTCAGAATATGAACTTGTTGAAACGGATGGTTATACATGATATACTATTATTCCTGCAAAACATCCAGACTTGTTTGTTCTTTTATAGTACACATAACACTATTTCATTTATGAAATATTATTGAACCTAACCTAAATGCATAACACGTTTTCGATCTGATGGAAACATTAGTTAACATCGTAATTATGAGATGTTTTCAGAAATATAATTATTTTAATGACTGATACTCTGTACTGAATCATTAAAAAATCAAAGCCGCAAATAGGGAGATAGTATTATGACATTTTGATAAATAATTACGGGATTGGTTCTTGCATTACCATAATTAAGTATCAGATGTATTTGCAGGAAATGATAGCTAATACTTTATTTGCTTCGTAAAATATTATATGACATTTAATCTAACCTCATTTCAATATGAGTTTAGTTAATTACACTACTGTTTACGATATATGAAACCAGAGTTTGCTTTTGTGGGATTCAAGAGATGATTAAAGAGTCGAGTCTCAATATATTTTATAAGTCAAGCAACATTTCTAAGACTGTAATTTGATCAATAGATTATAGACAGTCACGTTTTTTTGTCTCCCGATTGATAAACACATTCAATATGAAATCTCATCATGAAATATTCCAGGCAAAGAATGATAAACAAGCATTTATGTCAGATTGTTGCTTTGTTATTGTGTTTTTGTTTTAATTTTCTGTGTTGAGTAATGTAAGCAAGGCCTTGAACACTGATCTAGAAGCTGACAGACATAAATATAGTAAAGGTTGAAATAAAAAGAAATTGATGAATTGATGCACATCTGTGTTATTTTGTTTTTTTTCCGTTCAATATATTGTATTGTGCTTGTCAATATGTGTTTGTGGGTCGATGGTATCCCACTCCACACCGTACTGAGTGATCAATGTATATATGTTTATTAAAACACATTTTATACTTTTTACACTCAATATCATTATCATTACAATATGAACAATATTTCCATCGTTACATAATGTATTACATTCCTTAATCACAACTGCTGGAAAAGGTCTAACAACAATTCTAAATTAACTGTTACGAAAATCATTAAAATAATTAATTTCATCAAGGCAGTGCAATGATATGTACGATTTGGCTGCTTTCAAATTGGTAATAGTTTTATTGTTCATTTTACAATAATAAATAAACATTTTTATCAGATCAAATAATACGTTTAAATGTACATTTGTATTTAGATCTTCAATTCTAAAGTATGGCATATTTAGAAAGTTCGGAAATGAAAACATAAAAAAACAATTTATGTTATTTACAGATTGGCACGCCTACATTCCCAAAACAAATATTGAATTGTTTCACTCTAAGTACCAAACAAGTACAGCTGGCTGAAGTGGCATGTCAAATTTTAAATAAGAAGGAGTTTTTCCTATGATTGTGTGTACAATTCCATATTGAAACCATTGTAAAATCGTAAAACATACAACACGAGGGCATTTCAAAAATATGTCGCCATGCTTTTGATTCAATAAAAGTAAAAATGTTTGACCAATCGGAAACACACGCTGACGAAGAATCATTTTTCTAATTATATCATGCATAAGATGCGTACCCTTTGTGTTCAATAAGATGGAACGTGGCTATTTGGGATGAAGGACTTCACACATTAAGTTTCATTTGAAATTCTTACTTTCATGTATTGTGTTACTGCGTTAATAATGCATAGGAAAACATTTTGGTTGAATGTAATTTACTTTCCAAAACTCATCGTAACGGTAAAAGTTAAACATTTCCGTATTGTGCATTAAGTCCCAAACACAATAAACGCCTTTTTCGAATCATGATTTTAAAAATACAATTTTGTTAACAATTGTCATGTCTAGGTTACATTATATATGGTTTTGAAGAAGAAGCTGATTTTCTACACAGTTCATCAAATGATTTCAATGTACCTTTCCAAAATTCATTTTGTGCAACCGTTTTTTGCTTAGTCGTTGTGTATCACTCCGGCAAAACTGTTATGTTAGATACAACAAATATCTTTGAATAGATATCCCACTTTGTAAACAATTACATACAAAACATAAACTAAACTTAAATGCAATATTATGAATATATTTAACAAAAGATCGTGTCATAGAATGCTTGATCCATTTTGGCAAACTCATGTTAATACAAATGTGTGGAATATGTCAGATACACTATATAGTAAGTCTTGTATATGGAAATACGTTCTTTAAAATATTCTAAAGACTCGGCTTAGTTTAAATTGCGATTATCAGACACAACTCTCAATCCTGCCACTTTTCAAACGCCGTCATTAGAATTTCATTTTGAAACTGTTTGCTTTTCTTTCAACACGACTTGTCGAGCGCGAATATTTTGTATCCGATACAATAGTTTGGCACTTCATATAAAGTGAATTACAGGTTACTGCCCTAAATTTGCTGCACGCATGAATTTTCAGCGTGAATCATTTAAATGTGTGATTGTAATCATAGTTAACATGACCTCATTAGCGATTGTACTTAATACTTGTAGAAAACGTGTTTTGTTACTTATGTTGATGGTTTCTAAAATGCAGTACATCCAAGTATCAAGTTGTTTGTTTCGTTGAATCTAATCCATTTATCCCGAAAACAATGACCAAGTGAGGAAAAATTGACATATATAAACATAAAATAAAATGATATACACAATTATATCAGATACCTATTGATATCAGCCTTGTGATATGATAATGAAATATTGATCTGTGGCTACTGGCAGATTAGGATGGTTGAAGGGATTTAGTTCCTATGATCTGCAAACCAAACAATAAGCTTTATTAACTTCTGCTGGCTTAACAATTGAATCTGGCTCAAGCCCCGCCTGACCTACTCATCGATAATGGCCGGCTAGTGTCAACATTTACATAGGAAATAGATGTTGACAGTCTGTTATGAATTGATATTTGTCCAAGAAAATCTGTTGTAGGACTCATTAAAACGCCTGCCATATCCATGCAAGCTGTAACATTCTATTTTGTGAAGGTTAAAAGGGCTACTCAAGCGTATTTGTGTCCTCAAAGTGGACATTTTAATATTAAAGCTGCTCATTCACGGACATGTAAAACAGCGGTATGTCATACGGTAGAGTTGACATCGTTGTCTCATATAAAAACGTGTATATTAAATGACTAAAACACATTGTTTAAACTTAATTTCAAAGTGTATTGAGATATTGATAAAGTATTTATATCTACTAGCGTTATATTTTGAAATTACCACTTGGGTTAATAAAATCATTCGGCATTGAGTTGTTTACACAGAATGCATTCCCTAATGATATGTATCTGTGGTAAATTTGTATGGTTGAAATTATTCTTTTTTTAATGATTAAGCGATGCAATTTACATATACAGCATAAATGACAGTCTCAATACCGGGTGTGTACCTTTTTAAAGATATTGTTGGACATTTTCCAAGACTTAAGAACTAACGGCTGCATGCATGCTTGCATTAAATATTTTGTAATTGATGACATTTACAGAAATCCGTTAGGACTTAGACTCTATATAACCACTGTTATTCCAATAATATGCCATGTCGTAGAGATAGAGTCAGGTTTATTTAAGCAAACAATTCCCTTTGTCGACCGGACTTTTGCAAACGTGACTGGGATATTGTCTAGAAATAATACAATAAATTTTTCAAGCACTGGGATTTACAAATGTGACATTAATCTCGGTTCAGCAGCTGAGCAGACATGTTCAATTATTGATGGACCATCATACTTTAGCTATAGATATCATACACAAATATGGGCATTACTGGCATAATGGGCAGAAGTTGGAGTTCACAGTACACCAAACTTTTGTCAGAACTGGGATGTAACATGTCTGGTAATTAATAGAATGATTACATTTTTGGGAAAATAAATACATTCTTGAAATTTGAAAAAAACTGTTAATTACTAATTTTTGTAGTGATGTTTAAAATTACTGTTTAAAGTTGCTTGTCTGTTTCAACACGCACAGCTAGCAGCTAATACGAGCATTGAACTGAGGAAAATTTGTGGAGAATTTTGATGGATACGATAGTTTTTTGTTCAATAAATATATAATTTTTAAAATGAAATAAACTAAAATTTTCTGAACATTTCTAAATCTTACCCTTGGGCTCAAATCCAAATTTCTCTATACAATCTTTCTTCAAACCAGTACTCTCAATGTCATTTGTTATGTAGTTGCATCAAATTCGAGGCAGTATGCCGTTTTTGTGTACTCCGAAACATTTACTAAGGACTACCTTTTATTTGGCATGTGTAATGTCAATGCTTTAATCTCGTGGCACTCGCTGTGACTTTGCTCTGAAATCTTAACTTATACCTATAACTTCTTTATTATTTGTTCTGTGCAATTCTGTTCCACAGCAGACCATTTCTTTATGTGTCAGTTGGTGTTCTTGTTCAGCAAATTTATGTCGCAGATTAATCAGAATTTGATGAAATATTCAGGAGACCATCGTTATCAGAGCTTAACAAAAGGTATTTTAACAACATATCACCAAGCCCATATTGTAGTCCCTTGAATTATTATTCTGTCCCATTAACCACTTCAGCTGTATTGACATGTCAACATATCTGCAAGAGTCATTAGACATGCGACTACATTAACGTACCTTTTGAAGTAGGCTTTCCATTTGCCTTTTAAAGCAAGACTTATCTGACTGTAAGTTCAATTATGGCTCTTATAAGCAGATAATAAGATTTGAATCAATATTGGACTATACAATGTAAGTGCGACTTTGAAATGAAGGTTTTATATAATAAATTTACTCAACAGAGCTATGCAATTAATAAACTATATACTTTCTAGGTTATGTTCATTATTATACATGATAAATGCCAAACAATCAATTAATATATATGATATATATGGGTTTCTTTTTCAGAATTGTAAATAATATTTTGCAAATAATTATTTAATATATTGGTTTTTAAAGACCCGACTTTTGTTCCCCTGGTCTAGTTAGCATATCGGCTTGGCGGCTGGGTAGTGTATTTATAAAGAAAAAGCTCAAACAGCAGTGAAAGTACAAACAGCTTTGTAAGAACATATTGTTTTGCATTTTTATTTGAGCATTGAAACTTTGTTTTCAGATTTTAATGTACATTTAAAAATGGAAACCACAACATACAATTTATAAAACCGTATTATAATCGTAAACATGTTATTTGTTTTTAAATCTTAAGGGTTTAAGGGGCATGTTTACCGAATCGCAAACTCAGACAATAAAACACTTATTATAGATTCTACAAATAAAGCATGCATTTTATTCAAATGTGCAAAATATCACTCATGACTGAGGAAAATATTATCTGTTACTTTGATTACTGTAAGATGTCAGGACCTAAAAACTAATAATTGTTCTTTGGTCGCCAAACATTTCGATACCCCAAAATATAAAAAATGCAGTGTTTGGAAGTTAGAGAATTCTAGATTATATGTGTGTATACTTATTGGTATGAAATTCGTTAACGGATACCAATGCATAATTGTGCTTGCTAGCAAACGATGACATGTATTGTATCACTGCAATTAATTTATTTTGTTTTGCAGAAAGATTATTCAAGACTGTACATTGTTCACTTAGTACAAAGATTAGTATTTCATAAACTTAAGTATCGACCATAATTTACGGAACGTAAATTGTGCAAGTAAAGATTTCATTGTGTGCTTTAACTTTTTTAGACCTTAAAATACATTTAGGGCGTGATACAAATTGGTTATATTTGTCAAAAGTAACATTTTTGGCGATCGGCGTGCTGCGGTAGAAGCCAATAACCGAAACTTTTATTAACACTATTTAACACAAAACATATTTTTATATGCGAATTGAATCAGACTATAATAATTCACACTCATAAACAGTTTTCCTCAATAATTCAAGACAAAAACTGCAAAAACATACAGGCATCGTAAGCAGATATTATTAGATTCACGGTCTTTTTAGAAGTTGCATTTTTTTATCGTTATACATGACTATTACGACGATCATTCTCATGATTTCCGGTGTTCAGTATAAAGGAGTTCATGTATATTCCAGGGTGATGCTATGATTTTCATATTACGCAACACAAAATTATGTTAGTTTGTTGATGGATTTAAAGCAGCTTTATCAAATGTTTAATATGCC
Source organism: Dreissena polymorpha (assembly GCF_020536995.1). Taxonomy (NCBI): domain Eukaryota; kingdom Metazoa; phylum Mollusca; class Bivalvia; order Myida; family Dreissenidae; genus Dreissena; species Dreissena polymorpha. The sequence continues at coordinate 40,662,342 of NC_068357.1, forward strand.
GCTTATTTTAAAAATATGTTAAGAACAACGAGAGCAAGAGTTTCATACTTCCATTAATATACTTTTTTAGAACTAGCACTTCTTCATAGTAACAAACCTTAGAAACAATCAGAATGGCCAATATTATGAGAACCATTGTTCATGATTCAGATTACGTAAGGGCGCTAAGTTCAGCCCATTAAGGCCCATTTCTATACATCGTAAGTTATTTGTTCAAACGTAAGATCTGATAATGAACAATTGAGTGTAAATCTGATCTATGAGCCAGCATTTCGATGTCAAAATGACTAATTGTACAACAACAGTGGATATGCATTTTATTTTGTAGAGTACAGCTTGACTGAATCCATTTCTGACTCAACAGCAGTTGCAAATATTTAATTTGTATTATAAGGCAATATTTTCAGAACTAAATGCAATTTTTCAACCGCCACAGTCAATTGTTATGCCATTATTATGTAAATGGGAATACCATTTCAGTCATTACTTTCGGATTATTGGCAACACATGCTAATACACAATTCAATAAAACATGGGTTCTGGTAGTTTTCGAATTCTCCTGGCACAGTGCACACAATTCACGGTCATCGATTTTATGTCCTTGTTTATGTTTTCTTTATAACTGGAGTAATAATTGGTGCACGTGTACTTGGCATGCCCCAAATTTACAAGTTATTATAAAGAATAGATTACTGTATGTGGGGCATTAAGCCAATATGAGCAAAATTGCTACTGGGAAACTTTAGATATTCTGGCTGTCCGGTAAGCACAGTCGCTGGTACACGCCCTTCTCACCTGGCGACACGGGTTCAATACACATTTCCGGAAGCATATGTATTTGGTTGGTGGTCACTATACCGGACAGGTTGATTTCACCTCTCACCCTGGTACTAAAAGCTTCTCCCACAGCACAAGACCACACAAAAATGGAAAATCTTTCAATAACAACTAAATAGCTGGAATTGCAGCTATAGTTCGACATTCATCTCACTTTTGTAAGTTTAGTAAGTTAAATAAATGGGAGAACTGGGGCACACATACGACATAATGCAGCTTTAGGTGCGGAAAAGACCACTTAAAACTTCGAATACTCATACACACACAGAAACTTCTGATTAACATTTCGAGACGCAAAAGATATATTGAGGTTAATGCAGCCTCATGCAGTAAAATATTGAATTTAGCATAATTTTACTAAGCTAAAACATTCATGTGTATCAGATTACCAATATGTTCTCGTTCATAATTGGTATTATGTGATAACACAGAGATTAAAGCTTTTTGTGTCAAGTAACTAAGGCTAAATATATATTCATTGCACTAAAACCACATAACTGCAGATCCATGTAATATTTGTATATTATATATGATAATTAGCTGCTTAAAACTTTAACAACTTTTTAATTGCAAACAAAATAGTCAACAGCGTGTGGCACATTGTAAAAAGCAGTCAGGGGAATTATAACTGTTAGTACACCTTTGTCAACATTAACTTGTATTCAATTCGAACAATTTTCAATGTCAGTATGAATTATCAATTTCGCGTGATCATATAATCGTACCAGTATGTACAACAAGCTGTAAACAATTATAACGCCAATCGTACCATGGTAATCCTTTTTTGGTTTCACTGGTTTGCTTTAACTATTAATACCTGTAATTCAGTATACATGAATAATAATCAAGATGTTATGGTATCATGTGAGAACAAAATGTATGGTAGAAATATTGAGTCACATATTAATGTGGAGTTTGGTTATTGAAAAGTATTGTCCACAAATGGCACGTTGTTATTTTAATACATATAAGATATAAGTTTTACATTTATCATAGGCATCTAAATTATTACTTAAAAATTATAAAAATAAATTTTTATGTTTCAAATCTTTTCCCCTATGAATTTTATGTTTTTCTTGTAAAGGCCTGAACACATTGACTTTCACTTTAATTGTAAGATATACATTTAATGTTTCTGCAAAAAGAGTACGTAAGGGAGTTCGTTTCATATTTTATTGTTTCCTGTTCAAGACTACTGTTTGTGTATTTTTAACATGATAAATGTGCATGTCAAGCTAAAGAGAACATGCATCATAGTTTCTCATGCAATTTTTCCACTGGATGGTTTCTAATAATGTGCAATGAATTGTTATTGCTGATCAACGATACAAGAAATAATCTAATATCTACTAGCTGTACATTTTCAAGAGGAGTGATTGAGCATGTCATTTGTAATCCCCTGTTAGCGAGCTTGATTTGATGCTTGAATATTTTCTGGACAGTTGCAAAAAAGTATCAGTATTCTTTAATATAATACAATACAGTATGTTCAAGTTTTGTTGTTGAACGTCACTTTTCCTTTATAACCAATTAAATCCGCACACACCAACTGTCCAGAATTCAAACTGAATAAAGTTAAGTATTTTGCCACACTATTTCATACAAATGATGATCAACATGTTGAAATTCATTTAAACAAATCGAAACAAATATCCAATTGCCCGAAGTATTTTTTAAATCCTGAAGGCCTTAATATCCATAACATGAATGAAAGCCGTGAAATTTTAGTTGTTCCATTACAATTTTTATAATATGATATTGTACAAACATATATGCGGCGAATCTCTGAAACATATTTTCAGGCCATACATATATAATCTGTGTAAGAACTTCTTTACATATAAAGTTCTGAAAAATATTAACACATCAATTACTGCCTTGCCGACCCCCAAAAATACAATAACCACAATTAAATATACCATGATTTGATAATCTGAATTATGCCTTTGTCTACACCGATCTGCAAGAACAACATGACAGCTTTACGCTTATGGTACTGTACAGTAGGCTTATCTTCCCAATATGACCATCTTAATGAGCCGAATCGTCCAAATTTATGTTTTCAAGCAAGAACATTGCATTGACTTATTTACATCATTGGTGTCGTACATTTAGCACCACTGTAAATTTGATATCCTTTTAAA